>NW_005842824.1:358194-401178 GCF_000455745.1 Alligator sinensis | reverse complement strand
GCAGGAATGTCAAGTAGACTGACCCTTGCCTTCCACCATTGCCCCCCCACCCACTTGCCCTCTGCTGCCTGCTTGCAGTCAATACCTTCATATACAAGTGCCTGCCTTCCCAGTCACCCACCACCTTGTATTTGAATCCAAGATGAAATGCTTTTTTCCACATGTTAAATGGAGAGGCAAAAAAAATCTTATCTTGAATTCAAATAAGTATGTTATTCATAAAAATATATACAATAAATAAACTGATCCATTAGTGAAAATATGTGTTTTAAGTTGAATTCACAAATGGTATGTGTTTTCCCTCCAAAACCAAGGAAAACAATGATTTAAAAAAAATTCTTTTTTTAATAATGTTTCTCTATACTTCCATGTTCTTGTACATCTAAAACATCACCTCTATGAAAACCTCATTTGAAATAAAAATAACAACCCATTAGAAGAAAAGAAAATATCTATTTTAGTGATAGTGCAAAGCTGTAATTTTAGATGTGTGTATTCTTCCCCTGCATTTGACTTCCTGAATAAAAATACACTGGATTTCTGAACATTGTGGAGATAGAGAAGTATTTTCAAAAAGCACTACTTTTACCCAGTTAGAAATATACAACTATTTCTGAGGACTTTGTTACACATTAATTTTTGACAGCCCAGGGATTTCTTAAGCCCTGGATTGTCCACACATTAAGATGTTGACTACTTTTAAGTATCCTTTATGTATCTTAAAGTTTTGCCACTCCAGAGATAAACCTGCCCTGATCTGTGTCACCCAGCTCTTGTTCCATGAACCTGTAGCCACTCCTCAGAAATAAACCACCCAAGTTTCAGTCCTGCAGCATCACAGGATACTGTGTCAC
Organism: Alligator sinensis; assembly: GCF_000455745.1. Lineage (NCBI taxonomy): Eukaryota > Metazoa > Chordata > Crocodylia > Alligatoridae > Alligator > Alligator sinensis. The sequence goes on along the minus strand of NW_005842824.1, from coordinate 400,324 downwards.
CTCCGCACCCCAACCTCCTGTTCTGTGTGAACAAACTTTCAACCCCCTGAACTCTATTGCCCAAGAAATGGTACTATCACCAAACCAGCTCTCCCTAACACCCCTGGGGGAGGGGAGGGGAACCTGGCTGAGCAGCTTGCAAGGGCACAGACCAGTCTGGTAGGAAGGGCTAAAAGGAGTGGAGTAGGGAGTAAGGTAGGGGACCTGACTGGGGTCCCCATGGACTGGGTCTTCCCTTCTGGGGCTAGAGCAGTGTTCCCATGATCTGAAGCTATCCAATCCCAATCCCAGTTTATTAAAACATGTTATATTTTTAATGTATTGAATTCATTTCTTTTTAATTTTTTTTACTTTTTAAATTTTATCCTATAACAGTTTCAGTGGCTGCCTTGTGTTTCATTCCCCCCCCCAGACCCAGCTGCCATTCCCACCCATTGCCTCTCCCATTTCACTACGCAGTCTCCATCATTAAACTCTCTCCTTTCCAGCCTTGTGCTCCTGCTCTAACCAATCCATCTCTCCAACCCACCTCACCTACAGCAGAGATAGAATCCTGTCCTGGCTCATCAGCCCTCTAGTGGCAAGTCGAAGCTGTGCAGGTCAGGGACAGTCAGAAGGTTTTAGCCTGAATGCAGAACTACTGTAAACTTCATTTTCTTCTCTATTGTTATCTTTTTGCTACTATGTAACTATATACACTTTTAAATTAAATTTTATTTGAAATATTGTATCCTTTATTTCATAGTAGTGCATGTTTAGACATTTCCTGGGTTTGTTTTACCATTATGTTAGTTAACATTAACACTGGTCAACATATGAGAAGCTTAAAATGTAGTATGTAACAAAGCCCTTAGTAGGTACAGTACACTTTGCTATTATTCCTGCAGATGAAATGTCTACCTACAAAGATGCTGTATATGTCAAAAGCAGGTCTTAGTCATATAGCGGTAATAAATCTTGGAATGTATATCCAGATGAAGCTACTTTTCCCAGTAATGTTAGTATATGCAATCATTTTACTCAGACTTTTTTCTCACAATATCATGCAGTTCTAAATTTCTGCTCCACTGCAATCTGCTGATATGACATAGCTTTAATGGTAACATTTTGTCTGTGGCAAGTGTTTAGCAAGGATTATTGAGAGGAATCACCTCATTAACAGCATTGACCTTTTTCTTATCAAGTTTCATACCTAATTGTGGGGAAAAAAGCAGCAAATAATTTTTTCATGATAACTTTCTTAAAGTATTTTGGAGGTAATGAAGCAAATTCTCAAATATGTTACTTACACACAATCAGCACTTAAAATCAGTGACACTGAATGGGAGAAATGCATCCTGATTCATATTTGTGTAGTTTCTGCAAGGTTCAGCCAGCAATATAGCTTCTTCCATCACTCTTACCTACAATGTGCATAAGCCAGTAGAAAAAGAAGAAAGTGGAGGAGAGGTGGAGCTAATATATATGTTTTCTCAATTCAATCCCAATTCTAACCATTCTGTATGTATAAAATAAGTAAATACAGTAAAAGTTCTGTTATCCGGCATCTTACAAGCTGGCACACTCCACTAACCGGCATGCCAGCTTGTAAGATAAAGTGAAAGTGGAAGTGCCCACAGTGGCACTTCTGGTTTCTCTGAGCCCCCATGGCTCGGAGCAAAGCAGCCTGTGCTGCCGAGTCCCCATGGACCACAGGCATAACAAGCTCTGTGGGGCTGTGCGGGGCCTGCCTCCCTGTCCTGCGGGGCCTGCAGGGCTCACGGGAGGGGCAGTAATGCGACAGGAGGGGTGGCAATGCTGCATGAGGGGTGGAAGGACGCCCCAGATGTGGCGGGAGAAGCGGCAGCCAGGGCCACTCAATTAACTGGCATATTTTGTTATCCAGCATCTCCCATTCCTGGGAGATGCCGGATAACAGAGTTTTTACTGTAATTTCAAAATAGGATACAAGAGTTATTAAGGGTAGAAAAGATTACTTCCTACATCTCCATGGAACATCCACACTTCTGGATAACAAGAAGACCTCAGATAAATTTTCCTGTGAAGCAGGAGCATAGGAACAAAATACCTTGTCTTGGTTTTGGATGTGGCTATGTATTGCCTTCAAATTTTTGAGCTGTTGGCCATATTAAATGTGAATGTGTTCTTCAGGTAGCAATGCTATATGATATTGGTTAGGGACTTGGCTCTATGATTTGCACCAGTCTCTGAGTTGTTGAATAAGTCCATGTTGGGACCGTACTGCCTCAGAGATGTTCTAGGGGCTATGTGTCTCAGAAAATAATATTTTCAAAGACACTTAAGTGATTTAGGAACTTAATATTAATTAGAAACCTTAGGATTTAGATTCCTTTTTTCAGAAAAGATGTAAGAACCTAAATTCTGGTAATTTAAACCCGGGTTCTCTATGGTATTTAGGTGCCTAACTCACTCTGAAGTTAAGTATGAAACATCTAAATACCTTGGACAATCTGACCAAGTTACTTCTGAAATAGACTTAGGGTGCCTCTACTCGATTAATCAAGTCTGCTGGAGCATGGTAATTACTTAGCTCCAGCTAGCCTCCATTCCTTGTGTATCAGCATTCCCATGATTCAAAATGGTGGTAGGGGTGCTTTAACTAAAGCTTCTTCGATGAGCTTTAGATAAAGAGTCCCTGTTGCCATTTTTAAATGCTGGGATGCAGATACATGAGATGCTGTAGGAGCTTTAATTAGAGTGGCTTTCAGAGCCACTCTAATTAAAGCACTCTACCTCACCCCCAGAGCACATGTGAAAATACCATTAGGCTCTTAAATCATTAGGTACTTTTGAAAATCTAACTAAATGTCTCTCAGAGCTCTAAAAGAAGATGGCTGGCTTCTGTATTTCCTGAGACAGAGCAGCACAGACAGCAGCAGCAACAGTGGCAGCAGTAGCAGCTGTCCAGGTCAGCCACCCAATGCGTGCTTCAGATGAAGGTGGAGGGTGGTCTGCCTGAGGCCACTGGGGCAGGCAAGTCACCCTTAGACACTGGTAGTGGTGGTAGGGGAGGGGCCTGCAGGCAGCACAGGCCCTCTCCCTGAGCTGTCCCCCAGCTGCAGCTTGGCGGCAGGCTGGGCAGCAGGTCAGAACAGGACCACAGAAGCTGGGGTGCAGTGCTGGGGTGTGGTGCAGTGCAGTGGGAATGTGGTGACCCCCCCCATCAAGGGGGGGGCAGTGGCATGCAGCGTGTAGCTGAGGACCCCCCACCCATGGTGGGGGTGGCAACAGCAGTAGCAGCAGAAGCAGCAACCTGGGGCAGGAAGGGGAATGGCCAACTTCCCCCAAGAAGCTCCTGAAACCACGAACTCTGAGCTGCTCACCAGGGCAGGCTTTTATACTGCTGGGGCCAACAAAGGTGTTAGCCTCAGGTTCTAGCTCCCCCTGGCTGCAGATCTGAGAGAAGCTGGGCAGGGCCATTTTGTCCCGAGTGGCACTACTTGCCCCATACCAAAGTGCATGTCCAGGCATGTGCACTGAAGCAAAAACCCCTGGCACACATTTGTGCTGCTCCTATTTGAGCTGCTGCAAGCACATGCGCCTATAGGGGCCTGCAGGAGACCCATTACCTTATGGGCTATCACAGCTTCCAAACTCCCCTATAGTGATGCCCCTGCCTTGCAAGTGTAACAATCAACAATTCAGTGGGCCCTAAGTCCTAGTTTCTCATACAGACTTCTCCACGTTTTCAAGCTGTAACAGGAGATTGTTTCTGGCCCCTGTTTCAAGGGTAGAAAAGCAGTGGAGGAACCCTTACCTGAGGCGAACCTGTCTCACTACTCCTAAATCCAATGGGACCAGACACCAATGAGGATTCTGGCAATGAGGAGTTTGCTGTGGGAGCCATTGCTGATTGGAGCCATTGCTGATTGGATTTTGCTGTGGGAGCCATTGCAGATTGGTCCTGTGAGCTGGAAGAAACTGCTAAAAGCAAATCATCAGAGAGTGCTGAGGCCCCCAGAAAGGGGACACAGGAGCAGCTGGAGCAAGCTGCACTGAATTCATGCAGAGTTTTGTAGAACTGGAGTAGAAAAAGGGGAGCACCAGTGGTTTGAGAAGAGCCCAGATGTATCCCAACAAGCAGACTGCTGTGGTAAGTCCTCTGTGGGGGAGGGGGACAGGGGTTAACTCTGGGAGAAGTGATAGCAAAAGACTGTTGACCACAATGAGAAGTTTGAGTGAGAACACTGACATGAATAGAGACTGCTATAAGTAAAGCCTAGACAGGAGAGGCTCTATAGTGTTACTTATGGGTGCAAGCATAAGACAGTGGAGGGAGGAAGACCACATCTAGAGGAAACACTGAGAGGGGGAACCAGCCCGCTGAAGAAACAAGCTTGGTCATGGTCCCTATATCTGAAGAGGAGCCTATTTGGTTAACTGGATATGGGTTGGGCATGGACAGGTTTGTTCCAGATGATTTGCTCCAGGCAGAGCCCTATGGTGGAGACCGGAGCACCAGATGTCCTCTATCACACTGGCTGCTGTCAACCCTTTTCTATATTCATTTTCTCCCATCAAGGCATGGCAGAAGAGTAAGGGGGAGATGGTGATTAGAGTGGCAGGTGCTAGAAGGCCCTTGCCCACACAGTCCTTTGGCAATCTCCACCCTCCTGGGCCTGGGCTTTCTTTAAGCCAGCTCTGAACTTCTTTGGGTGGTGAGCTCTTGCTAGCCCTGTCTCTGTCCCTCCTGGGCTGTGGGCTCCTGGTCCCAGCTCTGCCCTTCTTTGGGTGGTGGGCTTTCTCTAGTCCCTTTTCTGCCCCTTTCTGGGTGATGGGCTCTTATTATCCCTGTCTTTTGCCCCTCCTGGGCTGTGGGTCCTGACCCTTGTCTCTGCCCCCTCTGGGCTGTGGGTCTCTGATCTTCATTACTATGTTAGTTTCAAAAGACCAAGGAGTTAAACTTATAGAATGATAAAGCTTATTTATTCAGAGAGCCTTTTAGCCTATTGATCTACTGTCCCTTTGCCTCAGGCCTGCAAGCCTCAGGCCAATGTAACAATTTATACATAATACTCTTAAAGGTATCCACACAATCACTGCCTCTCCTGAGCTGCTGTACAATGGAGGCAGGCTCAATACTCATGCACCTTGCAGGCACTATGGGGACCTCCTGACCTCCCCTACACTCCCAAACCTGGTCCACCAATTAAAACTCAAACCAGAACATAAGTGCACTGGCTATAACTTAATTCTCCTAGCCCAATGGATATCTTCTGAAATCCTCATCCACCCTGTGCCTAATCCTCTGCCACTCCTTACTGACATCTCTCTGGATCTCAGCAGGATCTCAAGCAGTCTTTCATCAGCAGGCATCCTACTTCAGTGTTACTTTCCCCATTGACCTTCAAGGCCAATGGTCCTAATTGCTCTAGCTCTGCCCCTGGTTTATGTGTCACCAGATCCCTTCTCCTTTCCAGTTAGGTGACTCCCTGGACTGTCTGCAGGTGTCCTCGAATGAGTTTTGCTTACTGGCTTTCAGGTGATCTTGTAGTAGTAGACCTAGCAGTAGTCTTGCCTTGTTTCCCACACAAGACTCTGTCTTGTAATACTGCCAGGAATCTTCTAACACTGCAATAAGTTCCATTCTGCTTCCCCAGGTTAATCTACTATTGTACTATTGCTCTGAACCTAGCACAGCAATAGGCACTTCCCACTTATGGACTCTGACTGCCTATTCCTTTGCAGCTAACCCTACTCTTGACTGCTTGAGCACAGTTTGCCCCTATTTTCCTCTCTATAAGTAACAGGAGCCATAGATTCTCTGTTACAGTTACAAAAGAACAGTTCCATATGTCTACCTTGGCCCTTCCATATTCCTCTAGTGATACAGACGCAGCTGCCACAAACATTGTGTCAAATATACAAGGTACCACAAATTCTTCATTTTGTACCAGACAGTGGCTGTGACTAGAATGTAATATTTGCTTGAGGGAGTGAGATTTAACATTGAAGTAAACTTTTGTAAAAGTTCATTGATTTTACTAGAAATATTTAGGCTGAACTCATCAAGCTGAGACCAATGACTAAAGTGTACAGTATTTATCATGGTCCCATATATAGAAACTTGCATTTTGTAACTGTTCCTAAAATACTTTTTAGGTACATTGGCATGAAGATTCCTGCACAAGTTATTGACATAAGGGCTTAGAATTACCACAAAATTCTTCAAGCATAGACAAGAAGAAGTAATTTTGTTTTGATTAATATAAAAATAAGCCTGTTTTTTTTTTTAAAGATAGCCTTCTAGCAGTTATTTTTGGTATTATAATGGTTCATAACTGTTCATGGCTTGTGTTGCAATTTGGTCTTACAAAAATTAATTTAATCTAACATGGGGTGGGATCTATAAGGGCTAGCTTATAGCTTTTGTGTGCAAGTAAATTTTGCTGCACCACTGACTCTCAGAGTGAATCTAGATGAATATCAGGATATCTTCTGGAACTCTAATGGAAATATATTTGAATTGTGGTAGCTCTGCCATGCTAAAAAGGGAGTTAACAACCCCACCATAAGAACATAGGAAGTGCCATACTGGGCCAGACCTGAAGTCATCATAAAGTTCAGTAAACACAGGAACATATGAATACTAAATAGCAACTTTTATTGTGGAGCAATAGGCAAGCCTCTGAAGACCTGTTTTCTCTAACTAACTGACAGCAGCTCTCTAACTGAGCCATTTCCAAACTCTTCTAAATTAAGGAATGTCTCTACATTATAAATGTTATCACTATAGTTTCCCTTTTAACTCCAAAAATCAATTAACCACAAATCATTAATACCCATCTGCAGAGAGATTACTAGTGTATCACTGTGAATGACAGTGAAAAGGAATTCCTGCTCCACTTTTCTGCAGCTCATTTAGCAAGTCAGCAGGTTTCACTTTTCTTTCAGACTGAAATAGTTTCAGACCGTGTTTCCAGTTTGGCTTTAGTAGAAATCTTTTCTCCTGCTCTCGATACACTTGAACCCTTATATTTGGATCCAGTTGGCACTATGGACCACTACAGCTCAGATCAAAAGTGCCACTGTTTTTATTGCTAGAGGAAACAATCCTCCTTTACCTGCAGTTTTGGCAGCTGTGCTTCTGGACATGGCATGATCATTAACTACAGACTGCTAAAGCAGATTTCCTCTTTCTGGATGACAATACAGCATTTGTGTCTGTAGGTATATTTATTCCCATATGGACATAGTTGTTTCTTGCATTCTGGAACAACCAGTTTCTTCCTATGAAGATTGTCCAGATTTGGGCTGTGATGCCAAGAAAATCATCAGGAAGCATAAATTTTGTGGGTTTTTTGTATTACAATCACACACATAACTAGAATAATTTTCTCACAAAATGCCAGACACAAAATTGGTGTCACCTCCCTAGGTACCAAAACGAATGGTAATTTACATACTCTGTTTTCATACTGGATGCTAGCAATATATTTACCTTTCACTGATATGTTTGTTCCTGAATAGTCAGTTATTTTGATGTTTGTTGGACTTATTTTTTGGTCTCAACTTTAATTTTCAGTAGTTTTTTGTTTTGATGAAATAGTAACCTCAGCTCCAGCGTCCGATTTAAATGAAAATAGTGTTCCTTGTCTGTTATTGCATAATCAAGTCCCTATTACTGGTTTTGCTCAAGTCTACTAAATGTACAAAATATTCCACCTCCAGTTTATGCTCAACTTTATGCATTTTAGGTTTTGGTAATTAGATCTGCAGTACTGGTTTCCCTTATCACAGTTATAACAGAGCTTTCCAAATGCAGAATAACATTTGGAGCCATGTTGCCTTCTACACCTGCCATGCACCTGCCCATTTGCTCCCTCCATTAGCATTCTCCTTGTCAATGGAAAATTACACCCTATGAGGTGGTGTCTTCTGGCCATATTCTTTCATGAAAAAGAATGCATGGAAAACATACTTTGATGCATATATCTCGGTGGCCTGGGCCTTCATTATTTCTGCTGCCCTGCAAATGTGGATAGTCTTTCTCCTCATGTAATAGCTTCTCTTGTAAAGTAGTGTCTGAAATTCTATAAATAAGCCTACCTCTAATCAGAGATTCTGTAAAGTTTCTAAAAGTAGAATTCTTACTTAGTCTCTTTAGTTCAACAGTGTATTGATCTATACTTTTTTCTGTTGTTTGCTCGCTCAAAAATATGCCTTTTGAGGATCTCATTCTTTTATGTCATGCAATTCTCCTTAAATGCAGACAATATTTTACATTTTGGCCCATTTTGAAGGTAAAGCTGTTATAAACTTCCATGCTGTCTCCCCCACAATATGCAAAAAGATAGGTAATATTACTTTCTTACTTTTCTTACCCCTGAGACTACTAAGTATCACTCAAGCATTTGTCTGAGTGCCCTTTAATTCTCCTCTATATTTTCCAACAATAGAAGAGAAGGTGAAGGTTGAAACACTTCCATGACTAACTGTCATTTCTAGTATTGTATGCAGAGAGATCACTTACAGAGGTCTTTGCCCTTACATGTGGCTGTGTCACTCCACTGGCTTTGAGGTTCCAACTTGTTGCTCAGTTTGGATTTCAAATTCTTTCAAGTTCTTTCTCATTCACTACTTCTAACACCATGTAGTTATCATAGGATTCAATAAACATGGCATACATGAATGAAAAGAACTAAATAACAACTTTTATAGTGGAACATTATGCAAGCCTCTGAAGATCCTTTGTCTGTCTAACTAACAGGTATTTTCTAACCTAGGGACCAGTTCCCCATTCCCAACTCTTCTAAATTAGGGAGTGTCTCTAAATTGGAACTTTGATCAATACAACCAATGGTCCACCTACCACAATATTCTGTCTCCAACTATGGCAAGTAGGAAATACTTTAATGGGAGAACATGGATGCATCTACATGTGGCCCTATTGTTACTGCACCATTATTTAGTACTCCCTTTTGGAAGTATTAAAAGACAGCACAGTACCAGCCTGTACTGTGCTGTGCTGGATGCACATGATTATTTTTAGCTGCTACATAACTGTGAAGAGGCTGGCAGCACCACTTCAAATGAACCACAGGTGCAATTCAGTGCACTGGTGCAATCCTGCAAGCCTGATCTGGCTGCAGAGCGATGGGGCACCAGTGGGATCCGATACTCAGGGCCATATAATTTGAACCATGGGGCTCCCCATGGGTGAAAAAATTTGGCAGCAGTGTAGTGTTAATTGCTGTGGCTCTAAGAGCAATTAATGCTGCTACCACTCCCTCACCAGAAACTTTTTGGACCCAGGGGGAGCCCCATGGGTAGAATGAAATGGTTACCTGGGCCAGAGATTGAGCACTACTAAGGTCTGTGTCCCGGAGATTGAGCACTACTATTCTAAAGCCATACAGAAACTTTTCTGGTAAAGACAAGCAGTCTAGCAGATTTCAATCTTGTATCTAAGAGCTGCGTATACTGAGTTTACTGGGGAACATACATATTAGGGGAGCTGGAAGCATGCCTGAACACTCAGAGGGTGAACTACTCCAGATTAATGTGTAACAGCTGAATTCCAGACTCAATGCTGGACTGAATCCAACTATAACCTCCCTTTCTTAACCCCTCCCCCCTCTAACACACAGATTCTGAGGTGGTAGGCTCTGTGGATAGGGAAGAGAACAGTGAATACCTTGACTTTAGCAAAACTGACCTGGTGGCCATGTCTACACAAGACGCTATGTTCCTATTGTGACAAGCTATGGCAATGTATCTCATAGCTATGGCAATGTTGCATTGGTGGGTACAAACCATGATGCCAACACTACTGCACACAAACCATGATGCCAACTGTGATTCATATGAATCTATGAATCTATGCCGACTGTGATGCCAACACTAATGCACAGTAGCAATGAGCTTGAGCATCTTGTGTAGGTTAACCATTTTTTACTATGAGGGTGGCCAAACATTATATGAGGCTACCTAGAAGTTGTAGAATCTCCTTCCCTGGAAATCTTCCTGAGCAGGTGAGACAGGCATTGGGCTGGGATGGTTTATTCAGGAACGATCCTGCTTTGAGCAGGGGGTTGAATTAGATGGCCTTATGAGGTCCATGCTAGCACTACTTTCCTATGATTTCTTTCCTAAGATCCTATGATTTTGCTCAACTCAGATTTCCCCCCCTAGCTGTTTGGCTGTTGAAGTGGCAAAATCCATTATTCACCCAGGTCTATTACATTATGGTTTTGCTGAGGAGATTTATAAGGGTTTGGAATAGAAAGTGTGGGTTGCCATTTTTTGGCTTTGAATAATTCAATTGACACCCACAAACATCTGATGCTATATAGCAGTGATTGAGAAGTCTTCTCTATGTCCATGATGTAGTGTCCATTAAATTGAAGCATCAGCAGACTTGGGAAAGACCTGAAGGAAAATATGCAGTCATTGTTCAAGTAAAATAGTTTTACACAAGTATACTGAAGGCTTACAGTCTCATCAGTGACTCAATGTCAAACTGGCAAGAGGTATTAAATGGATTGCGTCTGGTACTGTTCAATATCTTAATTAATTGATTTAGATGATTGAATTGAGTACACATTTAAATAATGTAAATGTCACCTATATGGATGAGGTAAAAAAAATCTTGAGAGAGCAGAATTAAGATTCAGAATGACCTTGATAAATTGGAAAAAAATTGTCTGAAAAAAAGGATGAATTCCAATAAGGAACAATCAAATGCATAAATGGCTAGGTTTCAGTACTGTGTTAAACATTTGAGCATTATAATACATCACAAATTAAATGTAATACTGTTGGGAAAAAAACCTAGTAGTATATTGAGGATGTATTAATAAGAGTGTTGTATGCATGATATGGGTAGTGATTTGTCCACTCTTTGTAGGTTTGGTGAGTCTTCACCTGGAGTACTGTGCCCATATTGGGCTCCACTATCCAAGAAAGATGTAGACAAATTGGAAAGAGTCTATAGGAGAAGAACAAAAAATGATTAGATATCTAGAAAACATGACACATGAGGAAAAACTGAAATAATGGAACAATTTGAACTATTTAATTTGAGAAAGAGATGGCTGATATATTTGAAGACATCAAAGGGTTATTATAAAGAAAATAATTTTTTTCCTCATCATTCATTGGGGACAGAACAAGTAAATTGTATGGCATTCAGTCCTGGCCATTTAAATCTATGCAATTGTTTTCAAAGTTTTTTATAAGACTTAACTTTTGGCTGTGCTTTCAGCAGTGCAACAGAATAGAATGTATCAGGGCTGTGCAAATTTTGCCAGGTGTTTCATTTTGAGCCTGTTTTGACTCATTTCAAGTTCAAAACAGCAAAATCAAAATGCAACAAAAGGCTTCGAAACAGCCTCAAAATGAAACGAGGGCACTCAAAACATTTAGAAAGTTTCGAAGTATTTCGAATTTCGAAGCTGTGCTTGCTTGCAGGGAAACAAAAACAAAGGAGAGGGAGGGGGAAGTGGGGGGAAAGACTTCTCTGATATTGACTGTGTAGCTGGCCAGTGACCATGATCCTTATCTGAATCCCTTCCAATCCCAGTGCTCTGGGGGAGGGACGAAAAAACAGCTGTGCCTTAATTTTCACCCCCATGTGCCTTAACATGCACACAGTGTTACCTATGTCACGAGTTTTGCTTATCAGCAGTTTGAGGTGCAGTTTCCCAGAAACCCCTGCACCTATCTCCTTGAAACATGGCAGGCTTTGTGGCCTCAGCAGGAGCTACCACCCCTGCAGTTTTCACCCCACTGTGCCTTAACACACACACTTGATATGAGTTTTGCTTACATGATTTTGAGGTGCAGTTTCCCAGGAACCCCTACATCTGTCACCTTGAAACTTGGCAGACTTCATGGACTCAGAAGGGGCTACCATTCCTTCAAGTTTCATCTGAATCAGGGAAGAAATGACAGTTATAGGCAGTTCTATGCTTCCCCATTATAGCCTATGGGCAAAACATCGAAACAGCATTGAAACAACTAAAAACGTTTCGACAAAATGTAATGGAACAGTGCTTTCAAAATGAAATGAAGAGCAAAATGAAACACTGTCCCATTGAAACAGCAAAACAGAAGTTGAAATGGAACAGTGCTGTTTCTCACAGCTGTAGTATCTACACTTGATCTGAGCCTTCAAGAGGCCTAACAGTACCTCTGATCTCTCCCATTAACTAATAACATATGCTCTCCAAGACTGAGGATGCCATTTTGATATCTACCTCCAATCTTCACCAGGCCCTTTCATAGAAGTGTAAAATATTCAAGATAATCTTTTACAGACATTTAAAAAAAGAAATAAATCTAATAGAAGTATGTTATGATTATTATCAAATTTGGTAAAAACCGGGGTCATGCTTCAGTCCAAAAAAGAGTGAGCCATAAGCTCAGTTGGTATAAATCATCATTATTTTCACTGAAATTTCTCATTCATTAGACCCACTGAATTTATGCTGTAACCTTTGATGACCTTGTATACTGGACTTACCAGCATTTTATGCATTAGCTCTGGCAATCTGTGAATGAACACTTCACAGGGGGTGCTTTTCAGATGCATTTAATTTCCATGTTTACTGCGGGCCTCTCTAGTACTTGCCATGTAGATGAACTTGTAGCCATGTAGATGAATTGCCCAAAATAGCTATGTAAGTTGAAAGCTGATATTCCTGTAAATGTTACACTTGTCATTGTGTGAGGAAACATTTTGTCTCTTGTGAATCAATAACTTTTAAAGCTCAAAAAGAAAATAATTATTTTTTTGAAGACAAGGTAATGCTGAAAGTAATGTAAACATAGATAAAATTAGAATAAAAACTTTTGGAAAAAAATATGTTGTGCAAATGTTGATCAGTGTTTGGGCCAATGATTATCCACTGCAGTCAATGGGAACCATTAACATCCATTAACATCAAGATATGAACAGTTTTTGTATTTGTTGCCATGTAATGGGACTAGGAATCAGACAGTGAATCCAGTGCTGCTACATCTAGGGAATGGATTTATCTCCAAAAAAAAAAAAAAAATCAAGATGTAAAGGCATAACGGATGTATTGTAATGGCACAAGAGACAGAAGATAACTATCTTCTGTTGAAACTGCTACCTATTACCTCACCTAATGAAGATTACATCTTGAAGACAAGAAAGACTGAAGAACAGCAGACTTCCTATGCCTGAAGAAGGATGACTGTGCCTGAAAGCTTGCCACATTTTTCCCCAACTACTCAGTTGGTCTAATAAAAAATATCACATCTACTAAGAGAGCCTTGCCTGAAAAAAGCCAACAGTTTCTTGAAGTGACTACAGTATTTAGAGTCCTACTAAAAATGGCTTTTGTTTGTTTTTTTTTCTTTATACTTGCTGGTAAATTACATACATCCTGTTTCAGTTTACGTATCTAGTTAAATGTGGAGGGGGAAAGACAGAACTGGAAAATATTTCAGGCAACCTAATAAATAGATACATTTAAACCATTCTGAAGGATTCAACTAGTCCTTGCCTTCCTAATCCACAACCTGATAATTCTCATAAAACTCCCCATATTTTCATTTCTACCTTTCACCAGTATTAAACAGTTCTGTAGAAAGAGGTTGCCTTTCATTACTTTCACAAAATCTATTGCAGTATTCCTGGCAACTTGTGCTGTGTTACTCTATTTCAGTCAGTCTAACATATAATATAGACATTTTTTTTCAATGCCTCATCCTTGATTTCTTTGGCATGTTTATTTGTTAAGTTAAAACATTCAGTACTCTGTAATGCAGTTCCATTTTCTGCTGCAAATTAGCAAAGTCGTACTGTCAAGATGTCTAATTTGTTTTGATGTATTCAATATATGGCATTCTAATATGGCCATCACTGGAGTGTTTAGCAATGCAGTGCTAGACAAATATCGGCCCTGAACCAAAGATGAAGAATATAAAAAATAATTTCATATGGCATCCTGGAAAGTGTATATGGGAGATAATTTTATTAAATATGTAAGATTTGTATTTAAAATAAAAGTGTAGGGAATGGTATTTTCAAAAGTACAAAGAGTTGGCATAAGTCTGCCCTGATTGGAATCCATGGTGATGTTTTCAACTTCTTTCAAAGGAAGTAGTGTTAGACCCATTATGAAAACTCTAATAACAAATTAACTTTGTCCCAGAGGCTGGGTGGGGGAATCTTGATGTAATCTTTTTTACCTACTACTAAATTGCTAATCAAAATCTTATGTCTAAGTACCTAATAGGTGCAAGAGGAACCCACTGAAAAAGCAACATTCTTACTGTTCTGCTCAGTGTGATTCATTCCACTGTACAGTATTTTTTTTCACCTGTGAATGTGAAGGCAAAGTATTTAAGTGTAATTGGGACCTTGAAGCTATTCAGATCACTTTCTGGTATTGATAGAATTAAAGTTTATGTGTCTGGAAAAGATAGAGTACTCCTTGCACTGGCAAGAATTTAGCCCTCTAATTACAAAATCATTAGCATCATTAAAATAGAAATACTAGATCATTTTGGTTTTAAACAATTGGAGACCATCTTTGATTACTGTTGGTGATGCATTTAGGCAATGATCCATGACCACAATAGAAAAGGCAGTGAAGGATATCAAGGACTGGAAGCAAAGAAAATAAATGTAGTAGAGCAAAACATTTTCAGTAAGACCATGAATAATTTCAAATATTAGTTGGAGTTAAACTGGGACTTAAGTATATAAATCTTGCTCCTACTTTGGGAACTGCTACCATAAGGCTCAACAAGGAGATCCTTGCAAAAGAACTCTACATACATACAAGGGTGGATCTAGGAATTCAAAAAGGGGTCTGCTGCAGGGGTGGTTGCAGCCTGACTGGCCCCAGTGGACAAACTGTGCCATGGCGGCAGGTGCCAGGGACTTTTTTGAGTCCCTGAAGCAGCTAAGACTCTCTTCCTCCCTCACTGACTCTTGGCACTCCCTCACCACCAGCACGGGCACTTCTCTCCCTTTCCATTTCCTCCTCCCTCTCTCCAGCAGGGTTAGCCTAGGGTTTGCCTCTCAGTACAGGAAGAAGGGACCCATCCAATATTGCTGCTCTCCCTGGCTGATCTGAGAGTGGGGGAAACCCCAAAGCAGCTCCTGCTCCTCTCCAGGCAGGGGCTTCTGTGACCAACAGTATAAGGTACCCAGCTTGGCCAGGGACAGTGAAGTTGAGTGGGTCCTCCCTTCCATCACCTGTTCCCTTCCCAGTTCCCCTGGAAGTTCGGAACCACCAGCCACTGCCACTCCTTGGCAGAGCAGGGCCACACCTGCTGCAATGAACCCAGCACCCTGCGCAGCTACTCCTAGCAGACTGCCTGGACTGGGAAGAAGTGGCCCTGGGACTTTTCCCCTTCTTGCCCCAGCCATTCAGCCAAGGAGAACACAGGAACAGATGGGTCCCCACTTCTGCATGTGCTCTCTACTTGGTCTCTCCACGTGTCCTATCCTAACCCAGGGCTGAAAGCCATGCCTCAGATTCTGTATGGGACCCAAGCATCTGGAGCTACAGGGAACTGAAGCTGTGACATGCAACCTACACTATGTAAGTGGGGTTTAACTAACCCACTGCACCCCACCTGAATTTGCCGTTGAAGTACAACATAGCTCTATGCTAGGAGATAGCATGGGAAAACTAGTGCCTTAGAGACAGTTTCATTGGAATGTTTTATTCTTCTATCCACATAAAAAGGGGATGATTGCAGATCTGGAATTACTGTGTCTTAGTTTGATTGTTATTTAGTATTCATTTAACACATAAGCTTTGAGTTCTAGTTTTCAGTGTTTTAAAGTTAAACGAATATACAGAAGAGATGGAAGTTAGATGGAAGTTAAGCATAATGTTCACCTCTTTACTGAATCATATCTGTGGTTAAAAAGATGAAAAGAGACAATTAGGATAATCTCAGAAACAGAGACAGAAAGCAGGAAAGGGGCAAGATCTCTCTGGAAATTAATGTTTTGTTTCATATTACAAAACCTTCTATACATTTATTCTCCAAATTGAAAGAAATCTAATTTGTTCTAAAATTCTTCTTCTAGAAGAAAGGGAGACCTTCACAGTAGGAGGGAAAAATAACCTAAAAATATTGCCATGCTATGGTGGATATGTTTAATTATGTATCATGTCAAGGAGATTTCTATAGAGTTCAGACATTAGTCTGATTATTTTTTAAGCGTCACAGGATTCACTAAGTGGCTCTTACCAACCTCCCCTTACCCCTTCCATCAACAAAAAGAAGCTCTCTGCTTGATCACAAGTTATGTACTAATTATTCCTAAATTAGTTCATATGGAACAAACGTGTTGGCTTGAGTCATCTTATGTCCTATAACTTAATGTGGCATTGGAACCCCACAGGGCACAGTGTAAAATTTATTTGATGAGCAGAGGGCTAGCACATTTACTGTTCACCAGTAAGATCCTGTGGTAAGGCTTAGGGAAAAAATGTCTTGTGGTGGCTCTTTCCCCAGGGGTGATTTATATTCCACATAATTTTTATGTCATCTTAACAAAATGAATGTTTGCCCCAGCTACATAAAGGGCACATCCAGACAAACATGGATGTATGACATGTGGTGCAGACCCATCATAGATTTCATAGATTTAATTGACATTAGGACTGTAAGGGACCTCATGAGATCATTGGGTCCAGCCCCCTGCTCAAAGGGCAGAAAATCACCTTGGGTCAGATGACCTCAGCAGGATAAGCATTCAAACATTTCATCCAACGTAGGTGCTTGCACCACTTCTGGGGGGAGTCTATTCCAGACTGTGGAGACTCAGATGGTAACAAAGTTTTTCCTTATGTCCAGTCTAAATCAGTCTTCCAGCAGTCTGTGACCATTAAACCATTAGACCCCATCCTTCCTTGGGGTGCACTGGTGAACAGATGTTCTCTCCGTTCCTGATGCACACCCTTTATATACTTATAGGCTGCCACCAAGTCCCCCCTGAGCTTTCACTTCTCCAGGATGAACAGTCCCATGCTTCTCAGCCTCTTCTCAGAAGGCCTGCTCTTTTGACCTCTAATCATACAAATGGCTCTCCTCTGGAATCTCTCAAGCTTCTCCACATCCTTTCTAATGTGTGGAGCCCAGAATTGGATGCAGTACTCCAGCTGCGGCCTTACCAAGGCTGAGTAAAGTGGGCAGAGGATTTCTTGAGGCTTGCTTGAGATACACTGGTAGATGCAAACCAGGGTGGTATTTGCTTTGCTGGCTGTGGCATTGCATTGGTGGCTCATGTTCATCTCATGATCTGTCATGAACCTCAAGTCTCTTTCAGTCATTGTGCTAGTGACTGTAGCACTGCTGAGCCTATAAGTATGATGTGTGTTCTTTCTCCAGAGGTGGAGTACCTTGCATTTCTCTATGTTGAATGTCATCAGGTTTTGATCCACCCACCTTGTGAGCCTGTTCAGGTTGCCCTATCTTCTAGTGTGACTGCACTTTCCCATAATTTGGTGTCATTTGTGAATTTAACCAGTCCATTTCTGACACCCAAATCTAGATAATATATGAATATATTTAAGAGTACTGGTCCAAGTACTGAGCCCTGGGGGGTGCCACTGGTCACCATGCACCATGTTGACCAGGTTCCATCAACTATCACTCTCTGGGTCCAACCATAGAGTCAGTTCCCCAGCCCTCAGTAAGGGTGTCAAGGCTGCAATTCCCCAATTTTACCATGCGGACATCGTGGGAGACTAAGTCAAAGGTTTTTTGAAATCCAAATCTATGACATCAAGCTCTTCTCCCTTGTCCAGGTGATGCGACACCTGGTCATAGAAGGAAATAAGGTAGATTAGGCAAGACCTACCCACAAAAAAGCCATGTTGGCTATCTCTCAGAATGTTGCCTCCTGTTAGCCTGTTGTTGATGGTTTCTTTGATAATTTTTCCAAGATCTTTCCAGGGATTGAGGTCAAACTGATTGGCCTGTAGTTCCCTGGATCTTCCTTCCTTCCTTCCTTGAAGATAGGCATCACATTGGCCCTCTTCCAATCTTGAGGGACCTCTCCAGAGCACCATGAGTTCTCAAATATCCTTACCATTGGTTGTGCTATGATGTCAGCCAACTGCCACACATGCAGGCATTCCCCCTGCTGCTACTTTGCAGCACAGGAGGTGTTGTTGTTTTTTTTTTTTTACCCCAGGATCTCCCCAGGATCTCCCAGGCTCAAAAAACCCCAAGCCTAAAAAAGTGGAGTGGCACATGTGATGACAGCACGTGCTGCCGCAAACTAAAGCCTGGCTGACCAGAGCCAAGCTCTAGCAGGCAGCCAGGCTCCTGCTGCAAGAGCATCATGGCTGCAGTTCCCAGAGGCCTTTAGAACCCCAGGTAAGGCTGATGAGGCCAGCACAGTTGCTGACCCCAGCCTCCCCTACCCCACCCAGGGCAACATGCCATGCATCAGTGCACACATGGTGCAGGCATTCCCTGGAGACAAGTAGCAGTGGAACAAGGTGTCACAAGGTATGCCACTGCTACTTGTCCCTCAGAAAACACAAGTTCCTGATTGTGGGGACATGCCCAAAGAGAGTAAATTGACTCTATATCCTTCCTGGATTGCTTTCTAAATGCTGGTAGAGTTTGTGGCCTTTTATTCATGACAGCTCTGCAAGCAGGTATACACTTGTGCTCCATTTACATGTGTTCTATGTTTTGAAAAAGAAATGAAAAGAGAAAGTGAATTAACAAAAAGATGGTAAGGTACAAAATGAAGCACTCAAAAATTAGGAAATTCCAAATTTATGGTTGCTTAGGCCATCTTAAATGTGTCTCCTCTGATTTTGGAACATATTTTGGAAAAATAGTATGTAATCATATTATTGAAGACTCTATTGTAACACGATAGTGAAGTAATTCCCTAAGTTTCACCTGTTTGTCTTTGAAATCTAAACAACATTATTTTAAAGTAGGATTTTCTGAATGTTATTTCCTGACATGAAAAGAAAAACAGCCCATCCCCCCCCCCCCAGAAACAACCCTGTGTCCCACTTCCACCACCACACACACGTGTTATCTACAGTGTAACAGTGTCAACATCTTGTATTGTCCTTGGAGTCCTATAGACATGCACTGAGGCTGCTCAGATGTGCTGTAAATCCAACGCATTCAAGCAGACTCAAATAATCAAGTCTACTGGAGTGCAGAAATTAATGCACTCCAGCAGCCTCCACCATTACGTATATCAGCATCCCCAGAATGAAAAATGGTGGTGGAGCACTTTGAACTAACGCTGGTTTGATGAGCTTTAGTTCAAAGCATCTCACTGCCATTTTTCAGTGTGGAGCCACTGATACATATGATGTTCTGGTGCTTTTAATCAGTGTGGCTCGCTAATTAAAGCACCCTCTCTCCCCCACACTTCCTGGAGCATGTCTATAAATGCACATTGGGATTTAAACACTGCTTCACAAGACTAGCTGCATTATCTGGCAGTGGGACAAGGTTGCTGTATTATTAGGAGATAATCTGCAGAAGCCTTATGGTAAAATATGAAGACCTTGAAAATGCTCTTTTTCTACCACTTCCAGAAAAGTGAGGAGAGGCCCCTTTTTATTTGCCACCACACTGTGCAATTCAATCTGGCTGCTCTAATTTTGTGTGGGCTGACCTAGGGCCCACTCAAGAGCTAAGGATTTGAAAGGACAAAGGGCCAGCCTGGGCTTGTCCATTTCTCACATCCTCCATGTCAATTTAAGGGGTGGGCTGCTGTGAAATTGCTTCTGTGACTCCCTGTACTACCTAAAGATCTCCACATGCTAAATTATACATATGCAAATAAATTTGAAAACATGGATTGCAAACCTTTGACTTTTCCAACCTATATTGATATCTTGTCTTTTATTCCCAAATTACTAAAAGACCTGGAAATACAAGACAGTATTTGGTTGGTATTTGTAACAGTCATTGGTTAATGAGGTTACTTTAAGTATATTTATAAGTTTATTATAAACCTAGATGCTTTTGAACAATAACAATATGTGGCATAGTTTTAATTAAAAATGGAGAAAACTAGGCAACAGAAATAATATTATATTTGTTTATAAAATATCTTAAGTTTAAGTATTTTTATCATTATGACATAAAAAATGAAATTTAGTTGAAACAATTTTATTCTAATATATGTAAATTTGGGACTTCTTCCATGAAGTAGATCTTTAATAGAGCACCCTTTTTTAGAGCTGCAATTTTGCTTATATAAGTAACTATGGGCAAAATATAGGTCACTTTGAAATGTTAATGTGTTTTCTCAGGCACAATCAGATATATTTATATCTAAAACTTAAAATGCATCTACAGTTACACATGTTGTTGGGAGTCTGCTGTTTAAAAACCTGGTCCTGAGGGCCTGATGGTCTGACTTCATATTTGTTAGATGTACAAAGTTTTAATTCTGGTCAATGGAGGGTTTTTTTTGCATAAAAATGAAAAGATCAGGCTGTAAGAAGGATCAAATGAAAGTTCCATTACCACTCAAAGTTGCTTCCTCACATAAGCCCAAACCAATACAATCATTAAGATACAGAAAGTGAGTTTTCAATCTAGGTAGCATTAGTTGGTGAGGGGTGGGGTGGAAACTAGACTCAACATTTAGAAAAAAAAAATTAACTGGATGCATATTGGGTGATGTGAATACCTTTTTTACAAACAGAGCACACCTATATTCATTGGAACCCTTAAAAAATCGGCATGGTATTGCAACAACACACAGACAATATATAAAATATGTCACATACATAAAGGCAACCTCCTACACATGGTCTGGTTTAAGAGAAAACTGAAAGAACACCTGGAAAAATTATGAGCAGGCCAGCTCCTTTGAAACTCAAAATGTAACTAGTCTATGTAAGTACTGAAACAATGCAGGTCTCTTCCAAAGCAGATTAGTATATACTGCCCTGTTGCTTCTCAACCATATAACGACTTTATGTAGCAACACAAAAGGAGAAAACAAAATGTTGGTGTACAAATTAATGGCAGACTAGAAATTGTACCAGCACAGAAAATGTATTATAATATAACCATCAGTTTAACTAGCATTGGGCAAGAAGTACACCAGCTCCAGGCATCAATCTAGGAGGAGAACCAAAATCATCCCTGACCCTTATAGAGTCTGCACCTCAGCAGCAAGAAAAGCTCCCCAACATTGCTTTTGCAATAGGACCTGGTGCACCGATGCTGTACTACTGCTGCTTTAAGAACAAGAGCTGGGGAGGGCAGAACGCAGGCTAGCGACATAAATTACATGTAAACCAATATAAGTGATTGGAAACTGGTTCAGATTTGTAACACAACAGAAGTTCACTGCACATAAACTGATTTCAAAATGGCTGAAACCAGTTTAAAGATAAAAGTGGATGGATGCAGTATCAGACTTAACTGATTTAGGTTAAATCGATTTAGTGAACTTCTGTCCCAGATCCCCTCCAGATTCAAGTTAACTTACAGTCCCCCAGCATCCCAGGATACTTTGCACCTTGGGCAGGCTAGCTTTGATCTAAGCTGTTTAGCCTGGTCCAACCAAGCACAGACACATACTCTAGTGTACCCTGGCTTCTGGCCTGGGCCACTGCAAGCATGTGGTTGCATTTCTGGAATCAAACGTGAATGTCTGTTCACTTGCTTATCAGTTCAATCTATGAGCTTAAACTAACCTGCAAAGATTGAACCGATTCAGCCTCAGGCTTTTTCACGGCTTTTTCATGGCAAGAGCAGCAGCAGCATCTAAGGACAGTTTTGGGTAAGACTCCTGTGCCCTCCCAACACCATTCTTGGAATTTGAATGCAGCACACCCATTCTCAGAGCTCAGGCTTTTTCATGGCAAGAGCAGCAGCAGCAGCTGAGGGCAGTTTTGGGTAAGACTCCTGTGCCCTCCCCACACCATTCTTGGAATTCGTATGCAGCACACCCATTCTCAGAGCTCTGCCTCTCCCTGGCTCTTGGAATGCTGCTCCCTTGCTATCTCAGGGTGTATCTGGATGAGAACAGATGTACATTATGCAGCATGGCAAACCCATCTGCGGTGCTGCGCACAGTACATGCCACACATGCAGGTGTTTCCTGCGCTGCTACTATTTGCAGTGTGGGGTTGTTGTTTTTTTGACACTAGGAGATCCTGGTGTCAAAAATCCCATGCCTTAAAAAAGTGGGGTGGCACATGAGACGGCAGCATGCACCACTGGAAACCGGAACCTAGCTGGCTGGAGTCACACTCTGACTGACAGCCAGGCTCTGTGATTCAAGATTGCTGTGGCTGCAGCCCCCAAAGGCTATCAGGACCCAAGTAAGGCTGCTCTGGGGCTAGCCCAGGTGCTGGCCTCAGCCTCCCATACCCCACCCAGGGCACTGTGCCGCATGCCAGGGCACATATTGTGCCACTGCTGTTTGTCCCCAGGGAAATATATATTCCCATTCATGGGGCCATGCCCTCACAGGGTTTGATCAGGGTGCAAGCCCTGCCCATTATGCTACTAAATACAATAGTCTAATAATCTTATTCCCTGGCCTATAACACTTCCAATCCTTGTAATAGGCAGTTTCATGTTAATGTATGCCTTGCAGAAATAAAATGTCAAGTGCAAGTAGTAATTAATGTATGTCCACTGCTATTTGTACTTTATGAATCAGGTCATCCCATATCCCATTTCCTGCCAATTATTGTTGTCATCCATGTTTCTTGTTCAATAACACAATAACCAGCCAAACTTTATAGGAAATGAGGACAATTTGGTTTACAATTGGTGATTTAATAAATAACAGTTAAAATATTCTGTATTTTAAAATGTCTTTAGTCATATCACATTATGCCAATTATGGAATTGCAAGAGAAGATTCATTAAGATAACAGAAATACTTGAGCAAAATCCATTTACTTAAAGGCAGTAAGAAATTTATGTAAAATACATTATCAATTCTCCCGTCACTATGTTGACTTCTTGCACCTACTGTTAATTGAATAGAGTGTGAGTAACTAAATCCAAAACATACTTGAGAAAAATCTAGTTTAATCCCACTGATGGACTGAATATTGAACTGAAAGCATAATACCTGTCCTCAGAAGTATAAAAAAGCAATAATATTTTTCAAAAAGGAAAATAGGTAGAAATGAATCAGTTAAGATGTTTTGTGGTTAAGATACTTCATATTCAGTTTTAAGTATTGTGACTAAGAACAGATTTGTAAGAATTGGTACGGATTGGTAAGAATTAAAATTGTTTATTGGTATACATTGCACCTACTATTATATAGTTTGGTGCATTATGGGAATTTAAAATCAAAATTCCTGCCACTGACAAGTACAGTTCCCTATCCTTATCATCTATGCTCATTGATGGGATAGATTTCCTCTGTGTTCATCTTTATATTAAGACAACACCAGAATTAATAACGGTTTCTTGGATTATACCCCCAAAAGTGGTCAAACACCTGAATAGAGGACTACTTAAGTAGTCCTGCCACCCACTTGTTGCTATTCAAGAAAAGATGATCAGGAAGATTGGGCAGATGGCTCAACATTATGAAACAGTTCTGTAGCTGTAGATTTACAATACTTGGAAAATGAAAGAAAATAATCGCAATTCCCATGCTCCCACAGCATAGTACCGTAAAATAATTTTCAATTCAATTGACTGAGATTACTGTAAATTCTGCTCTCAAGTTATTGTTTTCTTCTCTGTGACTTTATTTGTAAGAAGACATTTGTGCAATGTAAGGGGAAAAATGACAGATATTAGAGTAATGAACACTGCCTGGGATCATTAAAATATCCCATCAAGACTCTGACATTTTCAGTCATTTGAAAAAAAAAGAAGTTAGACCTAATAATTCTGGAATTGATTGGTAATTCTTCTGTCCTCAGATAGTGGAGACAATCTGAGCACCAGACTTCAAACAAAGATAGAACTTTAAACTAGTTTTGGGGTGGTTATAATCTACCCTCCGTACCTAACCTCATGTTAAAGATCAAATACAGAAGGTAGCCACCTTCATGCTTTGAGATTTGAAATGAAATCTGCTTCTTTCCTCACTTGCCCCATCTAAATGGGGTCGCTGCTGTGGATCCTGGCTCTCCACCAGCTTCAGTCATACATATCTTCTTCCAACTCCTTCTCTCTCATGTTGCTGTACATTATAGCTCTCCATCTTATCTTTGGTCTCTCTCCTCCTTTTCCCCCTGGTAGTGCCATTCTGGTCACTTCTTTTCCTATGTATTCTTCCAGACTCCTATGAACATGCCCATAACATGCTAGTCTTCTCTCCTGTATGTTCTTATATGCCTCCACTACCTTCACCAATCCTGTGATATAAGTATTCCTCACTTTATCCATCTTTGTCAGTTCACACATCCATTGGCACATTCTTATCTCTGTCACGTTCAGTATCCTTTCTTGAGTTTTCTCCAGGGGCCATGTCTCCACTCCATACAATACAGTCCTGGATGCACACATCTTGTAGACTTTCCCCTTCAGTTTCATTGATACTCTCCTGTTGCATAATATTCCTGTTGCCAATTTACAATTAAACCACCCTGCTGTTACTCGATGGTTCAACTGGGTGGATGAAATGAAGTGAAATGGATGCAATGGGCGATTTGAAATGAAATCCACAAAGATTCTAATTCATATCTAGTCATTATCTTCATGATCATTGAAGTTAAACATAATTAGGATATGAACAGCATTAATTTCTAGCAGTGGAACTTTCTGGGAAATTTCCCTATCTAGAAATCTTTCCAGGTGAGTGAGCATTATGGGTATTCCAATCTGCCGCTGTGCTTTCCTCGCTCCCAGCACCTTCCCCAGACTGGAATCTCCCCAGATTGGGGAAGGCATGGAGAGCAGTGGCTCACTCCTCATCACTCAAGGGAGTGCAGCAGCAGGGAAAATCTTCCTGTGCCTTCCCCAGACTGGGGTAACCTAGGTCTGAGGAAAAACCTGGGAGCACCTGCTCCTCCCTTCATCTCTTGATCTACAGAAGGGGAGGGAAGAGTGAGGCATTGCCCTCTGCTCCTTCTCCTAACTGTAGTGTCCCTGTTCTAAGGAATGTTGGGAAATGGCATCTCAGCTGCTCTGAGACGAGGGGGAGTGGAACTGCAGTCCTTCAGTTCGGGGAAGGCACAGGGGAAGCTGCTACTCCACTCCTGCCAGTCACGGAAAAGTCAAGCATACAGACATGATTTCTAACAAGATTTCTAACAGGGAAGAGAGGTGTTAACCTGGAAGATCTTTCTTCTGCATGACACATGTTTCCTCTGGGAGAAAATGAATGCCTATACTGTCAATTTCTACCAGGAAAGCAGCAATTCCCCGGTAGAATCCTAATGCCTGTACAGAGCCTCAGTCTTAGTCCAACATTAGGTTCAACAACAACTTGGTCAGGGTTGTAATACAATACACAAAAAATATTCCTAAATTAATTTTGTCCAAGGATTCCTAAAATAAGTGAATGCATTCAACTCAAAATGCTTTTTTTTTTTTTATTGGACACCTAATATCAGATGTTGATTAGTTTCTCCAGTTAGCTCCCAGTGATATGTTTGTGGATGTTTAGGAATGTTATTAGCAGCAGTCCCCACATGGTATAAATTATACTCTGAAAGCCATATATAAAAACACAGCTACTTTGAAAATGAGTAACCTTAATCATTTGTATTATATATTAAGCAGATGTTTTATTTATGTTATTTCTAAATTACAAGTTCAGATGTCAAGACTTTTCAAACATGACTTGGTTGTAATAGATACACAGGCCAAGAATGTCTATGAAAGTGAATGTTATCCATGTTAATGGTGACATTTGCTCCTCATCATCTCTTCAGTTAGAAAAGGAGTCTGGAAGTTCATGCTTTGTGCATTTGCTGCTGGAATGAGATTGCCACTCTAAAAATCCCCAGCTTTTTCTGAGAGAACCTTTTTAACTCCCTTTCCCAAAGGTCTGAGTGAGAAACTATTAAGGCTAAATCAAAATTATATGCTTGGAATTTAAATGTAAACATTTCTGTCATGTCTTAATATATCGTAACTTGTTCTTTTTAGGAAGGTATTAGAGTGCTTTGTTAGGATTTTTTTATCTGATAATTTTGAAACAATACATCTATTTCCTCCTTTTAAAAATGTATTTATTATCTTACTAAATATGTCCTAAAGGAGCACGTGTATCAACCAATGTCAGTATTTGGTATTAGTATTATTGATTTTCAGGCACTATTTGAATCTTAGTAGCAGTGCATCTAGTCACTTTTTGATAGGAAAGTTACAGTAGGCTGTTTACTGCATTTTTAAATGTCTCAAAACACAAGAGAGTTTAATTTGTTTGAAATACTTCTTCATTGCAGTTAGTAAGGGAGATAGAGGTTGGATTCCTCTTTTATAATTCTGTCAACTTTTGCAATATGACTGAAAGTTCTATCTAGTTTCTTGCCTTGAAACCTCATTTACTGTTGTCCTTGACCTGAACTCTTTTCAGCCTTTCCTATATTCATGATTCATATCTATAAAAGAAGATATAAATTGATGTTTTCGAATAATTGAAGAGCTCTATTTTGTCTGTCATTGATCTGTACTGTGTTGAAAAAAGAATTGTTGAAATTTTCTCTTTGTTCCTTGAATGTATGTATTGTCTCAGCTTCCAATGTTAATGAACTGCAAACTATCTTCTTGGAAATTCCCCTAGCATCTGGAAATATATCTTACAAAATTAGGCAGAAGGCAGGATAGATCTGTGCCTTTATAGACTAACTAAATCAAAGATGTAGAGCATAAGCTTTCGTAAGTAGAGGGCTTATTTCATCTTACTTAAGATATATTAACCCTTTTTCATACTCTATTTCTGACAGAGACCAGTTTACAGAATAGATATCAGTGACAGAAAACTTCTCTGTACCATATTCGATCAAGTAGTCTGCCATGTGTCTTAGTTGTATTCTACAATCTACTCTCCATTTCTTCTAGTCTTTCTAATACCAGTCCAAACTAAACCATGGGGCTTCCTCCTTTTCCTATGTAAGAATAATCTAAAATCATCTTATGAAATTATTCCTTACATTCATGTAGAGCTGGATAAATACAGGTCCCTCCTCCAAAAAAGGAGAGAGAAAAAAGGAAAGATTTCTGCCTGAAGTCCACTGACCTATTCACAATTTGATTCTGTTTTTTGGTCACAGTGGGCACATCTGCATGTGCGATGCACTGTGCAGTAACTGCCGGTACTGTGCAGTCCTAGCACCGTGTGGGTTGTTTCTGACCCTTCTGTGCAGTAGCAATGAGCTCACTGCTACTGTGCAGTAGCAGCTGTGTCATGGTTCACACCTGCCAATGCTACATCTCCATAGCTCATCACTATGGTGACATGTGTAGATGCACCAAGTAACAGGATAAGCTGTGTATTAGCCACTCTTAAATATATCCCTGAGATGGCATCCTGACTTCTTCAACTTCACATTGTTCAGCCACTCATGCACTAGTTCTGTTGTAGCATCATTCCTAGCCATGTTAACTTAAAAATTGCAACTGTGTTTGGAATGTGTAAGCCTTTTCCTCTGAAAGTCAGTGACAGTAAAGGTGGTGTTACAGGTTATTTAAAACAGAAATATCTATGAATTAAAGGTCTTTAAATTATGCTAATTTCCCTCTAAGTGCCTTAAAGTTACATAACTCTGGATGAGAGTTGGATTTGAGCTGTTCTATCTAATTCAAATTAGAGTAGTATTAGTCTGCTCCATGAAAATAAAAGTGACCAATTTCCAGTCATCTAGCATCCCAGGATGCATAGTTCCCCAACCCTCTGTCCCTGACAGACTTTCCTCCCTCTCAAACTCTACTGCCCATGGGGTGATACTGGCTGCAAGCCAACACCTCACCACACAGCCAGTGGGCATTATCCCAGCTGATATAGCAGCACGTTGCTGGCTCCAAGGACTCCAGAAGATGTGAATTGGACCCCTGGACTGGGGCCAGGCACCTGTCCCTCCCCTCAGAGAGCAAAGCCTTTGCTCCACATCCTGGTGGCTCTCCCCAAACCAGGAGAATTTGGCGGGGGGGGTGGGGGCATTAGCTTCCCTCCTCAGACTCCCAAATTCCTGGAGAGGCGGAGGAGGAGGAGGAAGAAGGCCTGTCTAGTACCAAGCATGGCAAAGATACGGAGTCTGGGGAGTCATGCTTTCCCAGGGTGCATGATGTCACCCTACTTAAGCCCTGGTGGCTCCCCAGAGGTACACTAGGTATGCGTGTGAGGGTCTGGGAGTGTGGACTAGAGAAAGGCAGGAAGAGAAAAACCAATGGCTAGAAATACATGTTGCTGAATGAAATAGATCAGCTGTGCCATGATCTGGAACATCACCTCCTGTCCCAACCCTCAAGCTCTGAGAGTGTCTTCCTGCCTTTCCCTGCTTACCCAGACTCATCTCTAGGATCTCTGAGGCAGGTCTGGGTAAGTGGAGAAAATGGGCATGGAGAGGCAGGTCTGAGTGAATGGAGAAAGCCCAGCTTTTTCCTCTTACCTAGAGGGGTCCCTGAAGATTGTGGGGGCAGATCTGGGTAAATGGGTCCCAGCATGGGATCATTGGGCACTCGGGATTCCCAGGGTCCTGTGCTTCCATGCCAGGACCTGTGTAGGCTTTCCCAGCTTATGGAGATGTATCCTGGAAATCCCTAGCGTGCCTTTCTGTAAGCAGGGAAAGCCAGGCAAGTGCATCAGAGGCTTGAGGGGCCAGGGTGGCTGAAGAGTATCAGCTTCTATCACACAGTGTCTGATGCAATAAAATAGCAGAATTTATTGCTACCTTCATCACACCACTAATTTTCCTCTAATGTGACATGACAAAAAGTAGGGACACTTGTTTGCTTATGATTTATGCTGCCATAAAATATTTTATAGTGGCAGAATGGGATGTCAGGTGATGTCTGTTTCTATCCTAAGAGGCCAGAAAGAGAGGGGGACTTAGCCATGTTCTGTGTTAGTCTTAAGTAGGAAAGAGGGGGCATGTCTACACAAGACATTTACTGTGGAGTAGACTAATTAGGTTTGCAGTAAATGTTTCACATCTACACATGCAGGGCTATTAAGCTTGAGTAAACTAACTCCACAGCAGGGTAGTACTTGTAAATACAAGTACTGTGCTACTGTGGAGTTTTTTACTCAGCAACACTGCATGTGTAGAGGCTGATGCAGCTGGCTGAGGCACAAGCTTGCTATTGTTGTGTGCTAATAGCACCTGTAGGAATACCCAGGATAGATTTACACTTTATACACTAGACAAAATAGATAGCACAGGTTTCATGAGTTGAAGCTTACTTCATCAGAGCCTAGAGAGGGAACAGTTAGTGCTGTTTTACCAGAGCTTTTGGCTGCTGGGGCTATGGGGCTTAAGAACTCCGCCTGTTGTATTGCTGTTAACCAATAAATACTGTTTTTGTTTTAGAAGAGCTGCCTGCTTTGCTGCAGCTCAATATCCCTGAAAGTCTCTCTCCAATTTGGGGCACCAGCTAAGCTAGAAAGCAGTTGTCTGCGCAGGGCACAGATAACCAAGGGGGTCAGGGAACAAAAGGCCAGGTGTCAGAGTCCCAAGATGCAGGAGCTCACTCTTTCTAGAAACTGTGCCTGGGCTCATTTTAAAAAACTGTGTAAGGTTGGGGATCCCAATAAAGTGCTTCTCTGGGAATTAATAATGACTGGGACCTTTATCCTTTTTATTCTTTTATTTCCTGCTGATTTTTCTCTACCATCATTTGGTTAGGATAATATTGTATAGATAAATTTCATGCACATGGTATTTGAAAAAAAAAAATGATTGCAAATCCCCCAAACTATATAGTATTTATTCACCACTGTTTATATCAGTAATATTTATTTGCAGGGAAAACATTGCAAATTATTGTAGGAGGAAATATTCATAGGCATATTCACACAAGTACTCCATTTTGAAAACAGCCATTTTGGAAAGGTATCTTGGTCGTACTTGCTCAGGTGTGACTAGAAAACAAATTACAAAAAATTAGGGGGAAAAAACCAAAAATGGAATTTAAATGTTTATCTCCAATCAGGGAAAAAGAAAAATGGCATGTCAAATCAAAGGATTAGGTGACTAATCACACAGTATGAATTATGGTTAATTACAGTGACCAATTTTGCTCAAAAATTTTCATGCAAATTATTCTGAGAATTACACAAATAACATGCTCATAAAAACCATATCCTGTTCTGGGAAAGATCACAAAGAAGAAAGAGATGGAAAGTACACTTCTCCATTCTCTTGTAGAAATGCATAATTCAGCCACCTCAACTTTCAACTGAAATTGTCTTTTACTTAATTTTATATCTTTACTGTTAGCTAGAGAGAAGCAATTTTTAATGGACTACAGCATTGGCAGTGTTATTTGTGTAAAATCTACAGTACTGCAGACCACATTTCCCTCTGTAAAATGAACTGGAAAGATCCCCTTCTCTGTGTTGCATGTTTGTTAATACCTTACCACATGCTGAAATGAGTTTCAGAAAACAAGAAGTATCCTATTATACTCTCTCAACGTGCAGACTAAAATATGTACTCTGCAAGCTGAATTCTTGATATATACCTGGAATCATACCTAGTCTCCTGAATCATATCATGGTTCATTTACAAAATGTCACAATGTAAGATCTTCAGGAGCTAGTAATCTGTTTCACATTTTGGATGGCTGTGAGCTATATCTTTAAATACATTAAATTTTTTTTTAAGTGATAGCAGTATCACCTGAGTGTTCAGCTTTATGGAAAAGAGAAAACTTTTGCCTGATGTGTTTTATCATTGGGCACATCTACACGAGACATTTACTGTGGAGCTGCTTAAACTCCGCAGTAAAGTCTCAACATCAACACATGTGGCCCTATTAAGCCACAGGAAACTAATTAACTCTGCTTCAGGTTAGTGCTTGTAAATATAAGTACTATGCTGCAGCAGAATTTTTTACTGCACAGCAAAGCATATCTAACTGCTGACAGGGCTGGCTGGAGCTTGGAGATGCTTCACTGCAGGGCTGTCTGCCAGCTAGCCCCACACTGTAGCACTCTTGGGTCTCAGCCAGCCCTTCTTGTGTCCCAGCCAGCAGCATGTTGAGCTGGGTGAGGGGTGCAGCCCTGGGCTGGCATCCAGGCTGACCCCCCGGGCTCCCTGTCAGCTGGGGCTACTCTGACCCAGTCAATGTGCCATGGTCCTGGGCACACATGAAGATGTGGCACCAGAGCAATAAACTCTAGTGTGATATGCAATGTGCATCAGAGTTTATTGCTTCACACTAATTTCACGTGTAGACATGCCCACTGGGTCTTATGTATGTCTCAACATTAATGATCTTCAAATCTGACCAACAGCTAATTAAACCCTATCAAGGAGTGAAGGGGAATTGTATATTTTGTGTGCAGGGGTGGATCCGAAGGGAGTGCAGTGGTCTGGCTGCACCCTGTTTCACTCTGGAAAGTTTTGTGGCAGGCTCTGAGGACTTATTTTAAGCCCCCAAAGCAGATGCTAATTCCTCCTCTCTTCCCCTCAGTGCCGAGAGGCATGTCTCCTCCCCTGTCCTCCCTTCTCCTCTCCTCTCCTTCCCTCCCTGCCTGCAGCCATTGCTGCTTTCTCTGCTGTCCAGGGGAAACTTCAGAGCTGCTTCTGCCCATTCTAGCTAGGCCGCATGGGAGCTGGCCTCAGCTGGGACAGTGACAGCCAGGGAGACTGAGCAGGTCAGCATAACCTGCCCATCAACACTGCCACTGTTGCTGTCTCAGGTGAGCACAATCCCTGCACAGCCTTGCTGGAGTAGGGAGTAGTGTCTCTGGAGCATCCCCAGGCCTCAGACATCAGGGAAAGCAGCAGCTGTGAAAGGAAAAGAGGAGTGGAGGGGACATACCTCTCACCATGGAAGGTGGGGGGATTCTTAGCTGCTTTGCAGTTTGGTTTCAAGGCATGGTCTACTTACATGGTGCAGGGAGGGAAACGACTGGGAGCAAAGGTGCAGCCATTGCTGCAGCATAGATCACTACTCCTGCAGTCCTCTTTGCCTCATTCTCAGTTTGCCCTTGTTTGTGTGCAGTAAGTCCCTTCAAATTCAAATTATGAACAAATTGAAAAGAATAATAGTAGCCCAAACTGTTTTTACCATTCAGTCATAGTGAAACGCTTAAAGTGTCTCATTCACTTTCTATTCTGTAGATTTATTGCAATTAATTGAAACTGGTTTATTCTGCTCAGTTGTGTAAATTGAAAATCATAATTTAAAATTCAGATTCTACAAATGCTTGTGCCTGTGAGTTCAAGATATGCTAGTCCAAATTTTCCCCCAATAAAACTCAACTCTTTGAAGTGAAAAAGGCATAGGACTGATAGCGACAAAGGCATAGGATATTCATTAAGAAACCAAAACAAATATTTGCAAACAAATTTTGTGCTTCTTGGGAGATATTGTGCATGCATGCACACACGCATTCACACACACACTCACGCACACAAATGTCTTAGTTGAGCTGAAATCTGAAGTTAATCACCAAACTCCTGTTGGTCTCAGCAGAATCAAGATTTCACTCATGCAGGACTAGGGAATTTTCACTACAAATAAAAAAAAAAAAAAATCAGCCGTACCATAGAGCTCATAAGTCTTTTCACATTAATGGAATTACCCAGGAATTTTTAATCACTCTAGTTTACTTAGAAATAAAATCAATTCTCTCTACCTTGAGATTCTGGGGAAACTCTGACTATTCTGTGAAGCTATGTGCCCAAATTTGCAAATACACACAAGCATTCAATAACAATGGGGTATGACTGCCATATCACTAGCCTTTATTTTAGTTTATCTCTAAATTGCTGAAATCTTGTCTTCATACTTCTGAATCAAAGGCAATGTTTAATAAGGCAGAGTCTCTTCTTCTTTACTCAAAGGACTTAAAGAATAAGTAGCTAGGGTAGGACAGGCTGCAATTCAGCTAAAGCAATAAAAGTAGTGTGTACTCCTCCATCCAAGAATCTTAAAGTTCTTTACAAACATTAATAAAATAAGCCTCTCAATGTTGCAGCTCAGGTCAAAGCGTTATGAGCTATACTTTACAAAGAGGGAAACTATATTGTTGAGAGGATAAGGTCATACAAGAGCTTTGAGGCACAACCATGAACACATATTTTGACTCATAATGCTGTATGCTATCCATAAAACATTCAGTAATACAGGAGGATGACCTATTTTAAATGAGCAATGCATTCAATTAGTATATCTCATTTTTTATTTGCTTTTTCTCCTCCATGTTATAATGTAATTTTTATAGACTGTTCATTATTCAAAATTATGTCAAAATGAATCATGTAAAAATGCTCCAGACCATGGATTATCCAAGAATGCCATGGAACAGACCAGACCTGGTACGTCAGGTAGATTATGTCATTGCTGGATTTTTATTGTTAAACTCAATATCAGGATGGGTGTTTTAGATGTTGTAAGCATGTTATGTAATTTCAACAAAACAAAGCTCTTTCAAATGATTGTGTGCCCATCTGAGTTTGATTATCTGCTCCCATGCAGCTTTAGCATGTGCTTCTGGTCTTGGACGCGATGGGATCTCATACAATCCTGGAAGGGACCCTCAGTCACTTCAGGGAAAACCCCAAAACTCTCCTGCCATGACTTTAGATGGATCTTCAGTGGTGTGGACTCCTGCTAAGGGGATCTCCAGGGTTGTCGCATCTCCCGACGGATGTACACCCCGTCCATACACCAGCCCTCAAGATAAGCCTCAAGATCTTAGTGCGGCTTGCCCTCTGGTGATGTCAATTCCAGATCTTCGTGCTCCCTATGCTTTCGATAGTCCAACCTTCATTTCGTCTTGACCCAGGGGCTTCTGGATGTTCTGCCCATGGAGATGTGTCTCAGTATCCTGGTGGTTCCATCCGGAGCTGTATGCTACTGCTGCCCTTTTCTTCTGCCATAATTCCCTTATTCTCTCCTTAAGACCTATCCACATCAAAGTAATCAGTGAGAGCCTGCATCAAAGTAAAAGAGGCAGAAAAGAAAACCAACCGACTGAGAAAAGGAAAGGAACTACCCTAACCAACTATAATTGCAGTCAAATAAAGCAGAGACTAAAAAGAAAAAAGAGAGGGGTATCAGGCTGTGCAGCCCTCTTCCCACCACCAAACTCTAGCCTTACCCTAGCGTGTCTCTTTGATTAGGATCCACGTCCTTGTCCCGGCTGGGGTCTTCCTCAGCTCTTGGTTGTGCGACCTCAGGTCCCATACTCCCGTGCTGTCTGCTGCAGGTGCAGGACGTTCCTTCCAACCCTGTCAGTGCCAATGCCAGCCTCCACATCGGATCTTCTTGTTTCTGCTGGTGCTGGGTGCACCTGGCATGGGGGATCCCTGCAGCTTCTCCTGCTCCCGGCATCCCCGCTCACTCCTTCTCAGAGCCAGCTTTTGAATCCACCAGGTGGCATCTCTTGCTGAAGGCACCTGGCTCCAGCTGCAGATAAGTGCAGCTAATGAACTGCATGGGTTTTTCCTTTGTTCTCTCAGATCATCAGCATCCTAAGAGAGGTAAGTTTTCTTCTTTTACTGGCTTTTTCTTTTGGGGTTGGGTTCCCTGGTGGGCGGGGCTCCTTGTTCCCCCATGCCTGTATCCCTGGGACAGATTGATTACTCACTTTTAGTAACTGTTAGTAATAATATTGTTGTAGCTGGCCATTTTACAAAAAGAACCAAATTGCGCCCCAATTCAGCCAAGCATTTACATACATGTTTAAATCTATCTATATTCAAGAAATCACTTATGTACAATCCTAAAGGTAAGAAGGTGATTAAACAGCCTTCCTGAATAGGAGTGGTTTTCTAAAAGCAGGATGTATAATAGAAATATGTCTCTAACACAATGTAAAAATGGTCTAGAGACAGAAATTACACATAAACTGATATAAGTGATTGGAAAGGACTTCAGATCTGTAAGACAACAGAAGTTCAGTGCACATAAACCACTTTCAAAATAGCTGAAACCAGTTTAAAATAAACCTGGATGGATGTAGTATCAGATTTAACTGATTTAGGTTAAATCGGTTTATTGACTTCTGTCCCTGATCCCGTCTGGATTCAAGTTAACTCTCGGACCCCTAGTATCCCAGGATCCCCTGCAAACCTTGAATTGCAAAGTGGGCTGGATAGCCTTGGCCCAAACTGTCTGCTCCTAGCCAGCAGGGAGGTGTGCTCTAGCATACACCACCTTCTGGCCTGAACCACTGCAGGCCTGTGGCTGCATTTCCAGAATCAAAAGTGAATGTCTGTTCACTTGCTTATTAGTTCAATCTATGTAGCTTAGACTAACCTGCTAAGACTGAATCAATTTAGGTTTGGGCTTTTTGACTGTCTGTACGTAGCCCTGATTTGTTAGTCAGGAATAATTTCTTGGTCCCTCTGCCTGTATCATTTCAAAACTAACATGCCTCCCACATCATTTAGTATCTGCAATAAACTGTAGATAGTCAGAAGTAAGGTCAAATTGTTTTAGGTTTGGTATTCCATAGGCTTGAGCCCACATCCTAACAGGGATACCTTCAATACATTCTCCTACTTTTAATCTCTCTTCCTCAAGGAATACTTAGTCTCTCTTGTTTCCTTTGTGTCAGTGAGTCACATATCTCAGAATACCACGTAGTCCAGTGTTTTGGACACTATCCTGGCAGAAAGAAGATCTAAATTTGAATTCTTCTTCCAAATCACGGAAAAGATACATTTGAGCAAATTGTCTTACAAACCTGGCAGGTCTCTAACATTTGAGTATAAGGGAGGAAAAACATGATAACTTCTCCTGTGTGCAAGACCTGATTGTGTAGACAGATTTAGAGAATTGTTATCAGATTAGATTTCCTACATAAAACTAGTGGAGGAGTGCCACAATTGTGAATTTCAAGAGGTGCTGTAGCCACCAAGTGGGACTTGACTCCTTAAAAGTTTAGGTCGCTAAAGAACTTCATTCATAGAAACTTGGGTGCCTTCAAATTACACAGTAGCTGAAGAGAGGTTTTAAGGATTTATCTGTTGGACTTAAGTGCACAAAATGTAAATAAGACTAAGTACATTTATAAATCTAGCTCCAAATAATTTCTCTATTCTCTATCACAACACTTTCTGGAAAATTAGACCTGCAGTTTCTGTTTTGTTTTATTTAAATCATAATTGATTTCCTGGACTATCTAATTGGTGCATGAGTTGATTTAGAGAAAATAGAAGATGATACATATGGAAAATTCTGTTAAATAAGACTTATGGAACAGCTGCAGCAGTGTGAAATCAAAAGATAAATGCAAATGAACCAAGTTGCACTTAGACTTTTTGCAATTGCTTTTGAATATTTCTGTTTTTCCCCCTGTCTGCACACACTAAACCCTCTATTAAGTTATGCCTGTACTGAGTTTGCATGCTAATTACTACAGAGGAAAGAGTCAGGTTAAAGTAGGTGCATTTCAGAAGTCAACTAACATAGATATTTCCAGTATTTTATTTGGGAGCTGGGATATTTCATTAGAACTGGTGGATGTTTTTACCCCAGCAGAGCCTTTTAAGGATCCTGTTCTAAGTAGTAGTAGTTGTAATAGTAATAATAATAGTAATAGCCTGAAAAGTTAGTTTTGTTTTGATTAGATAATATTCAATATTCAGGGATGTGTGAACTGCATTACTTTAAGAAACTAATGGCTTATCTACTGTGGTATAATGTGTATGTTAGCAGACAGTGGTTAAAATGCTCAAAGTTTACATTGTTCAAAATAAAACTAGCTAAGTATGCAGAACCTTTTCATAGTGGAAATGACTTCTTTCTGAGGTCAGAACCAGCTTTGGCCATGAAGCAAGACAATCAAAACTAGAGGTGAAGAGGATTTGAACACCTTGTCTGTCATACTCTAAACTATTGATGTCTTATTTTAACTTACAATTTAAGAACATTATGACTTTACTAGCAAATTGGAGAGGGGGGGCAAGTGGAGATGGAGTGCCACCACCCAGCACCCTGCAGTGCCACTGCTCTACCTCTGGCCCCGTGTGCCCCCCTCCCCACCTGCGTTCTGCCCTATGGGCTCCCCCCACCCCCACCACTCCCAGTGCAGCCCTGTGCACCCTCCACTCCCTGCCATACCATCCCGCACTGCCGCCAGTTCCCAGGAACAGGAGGGGAGGAGATGTGGCACATGGTGGTGGCCACTTGCACCCAGTGCCCTGTGCTGCTGCTGGTCCACACAACATCCCCATCCCTCGCTGCCTTCCCTCCTTCTCTCCTCCCTTCCACCCTGCCACTTCCCCCTTTTTGCCAGCTGTTGTCAGGGCTGGGTAGTGGCAGCAGCAGAGGGGGAGTGCTACCACTGGAAACCCCCACATTCCCTGCCCCACTTCCCTCTCTCCCTCCCTTCCTCCCCTCTTCCCTGCCACCTCCCCCTACCTTCCAGGGTACCTTCACTACCCACCATCCTGTGCCACCGTTATCTGCCAGGAGTTGGGGGGGGAAGCTTGCCCCACCGTCCTCTCTGCCAGCACCTCACACAACTGCTGCATCCAAGGGGTGGCCTGCCCCTCCCACAGCCCTGCTCCTTGGAGGCGGTGGTGGTGTGGCACTGGTTTCACTCTTCCACTCCATACCCTGCATCATGGCAGTGCTTCACCATGCCAGTCCATCCCCACTATCCACTGAATTCTCCTCTGCCAGAGACAGAACTCTGCCATGATGGTGGGGGTGAAGCTGGCCAGCACTGCAGCCACCTCCAAAGAACGGGGCTGGGGAGGGGGGTGATGCCACCCTTTACATACGGCAGCAAGGCTGGAGCAGGGGAGGCAAGACCAGCGCTGTGCTGTCAGTAGGGCTGGGGGGGAGGGGAGGCCAGCACCACTGGGCTCCCCCGCCCTCACTCTGTCCCCGCCATCATGGCGGCACTCCATACCAGCCTTTCCCTGCCATACCCCTCTGCCATGGTGATACTCTGCTATGTGTATCTGTCTGTGCAGAGCACTGTGATTGGTTGTTTAAGTTAGCATTTTGATTGGCTGCAAAGACAATCAAAGTGCTCATAAAGCATTATAGACAGACAGACAAGGGCTTTTATTATATTAGAATATTTTATATATTTTCCTTATTGTTCTATGTAATATCTTTTCCTGAAATTCTATCCCTCATATCTGTCCCTTCCCAATATGAACAGATCATTACCCTCCTCCCATTCCTAGCTCTATACTTTCTGTTTTTCTGGCCTCTGTGGGACCATTTTCACTAGGAATAAAGATGTGTACTTAAATTCTGTTAGTTAACATGTGGCATAACTAAAACAAGATAAAAGCCTAATAAAAACAAGACTGGTGTTCTTTGCATGTGAACAGGTGGAGGTAAGTGGGAAGCCTAAAATATACTTTGATCTAACTCATGTTAAAACTAGGGAGTGTTTCATCTTTACTAAGATTTTATTGTGTACAATGTATCATGTGTAAACTAACATGAGCTAAAAATACATAATTTTTCCAGGCCGTCCTTTCTGAGGTAACCTCTTCTCCAATACCTGTTTCACTCCATCCAACAAGATATTGTTCAAAATGCATCCTTTTCCTGAATCATGAACTAGCCAGCACTGTCCTCTAAATTCCTATCTTATCTGAAATGTCTCCCTCCATCCATTTAAACTGTAATCCTTTCCGGGATAGTTATGAGTATCTACTAAGTTTTAAATATTTCTGTCTTTGTTGACACAAGTTGCTAAGTGATATTTAACAATCTGTTAATTGATGTGAGCTAGGTAATATATTTGCTAAATACAATTCTTTTTCTTTTTAAATTAGAAAGGGCTTGTGTTCTCAGCTTAAAAGGCTATATTTAGCCCAGGTTAACTGATGTACATGAACAAGGGTAGATCCAGGATTTCCCAAAGAGGTTGCAGGAGCAGAACCCACTCTGCAGAGGTGGCTGTACACCTCTGCTTTCAGCCTCCTCCCCTTCTCCAACCAGTGCCAGGACTGCAGAAGCCTCTATGACACTTTTGAGTCCCTAAAACAGATGAAAATCCTCACTCCCTTCCCCTTTCTGCTTAGAGGAATGTCCCCTCCCCTCCCCTTCTGGCCTTCCTCCACCTGATGTTACTGGTCTCTGGCAGGCAGAGAAACTCCAGAGCCATTTGTGCCCTCCCAGCAGGACTACACAGGGGTTGGGCTCAGCTGGGCACTGGAGTTGGGCAGCAGCAGCAGAGATGTGGGGAGTGGGGTTCTCCCCTTTTCAATGTCTGCTCCCAGAGGACTGAGCAGGGAGGGGGAAACTGCTTTTCCACCACTCTTGCCATTGTCCCTTACCCTAGCTGAGCCCAGCCCCCACACAGTCTGGCTGAAGCCAGCAGAAGTGGCTCTGGAGCTTCTTTCACCATGTACAGGACAACGGGAAAGCAGCAACAGCAGGCAGGGGGTGGGGGAAGGGAGAGAGGAGGGGATGTGCCTCTGAGCAGCAAGGGGAAGAGGAGGGTTCACCTGCTTTAGGGACTTTAAAAAGTTCCAGGAGGCTTCTGCTGTGTGCTGCAGTTCAGAAGTGTGGTCCAGCCATATCATTGTACCCCCTCTGGATTGGTCCCTGTACATGAGTTATCCTGAAAATCCCTCTAGCTCTCTCTTCTTTTTGAGAGGCAAATTTGCTGAGGTTGGCCCTTACTGGAAATACAGTGTATATCTCATGTTAAAGCTGAAATGCCTGGCCTTCATGGTATGTTTTTATTTTCTTGTTTAACTTGGAGATAGTAGGTACTTCAAGGTAAAAAAAAAACAGTGTTTTTGTCTGCAAAGACAAGCTCTGTGGTTGGCATGGCTTTTCTACTGGGCAGTGCAGTTTGCATTCTATTTGTTAGAAGTAAGGTTGCCCATGCAATCTTAATTTGACCTTTTGAGTATGCATGAAGTTTATAGTCTCCTGATCACCTAATATTTACTCAGGCCCTGGACTCAGTCAGTGCAAAGGATGAATTGTGATCTGTTAAGAAGCTATTCAATATTTAATTTTCTCCTCATTGTTCTATTTGTGGCCCATCACTTATTTACTGTTCGCTATGCAAAGCATGTGCTGAAGACAGAATTATTTATTTTCTCATAGCCTTTCTATGGAGTTCATCATCATTTAGTAGCTGACTGTTCCATAAATATTAATTTATTTTCACAACACTCTGGTGAGATGAAGATGTATTACTATCTCTATCTTCCAGGTGGGGAAAGGAGACACCATGAA
Source organism: Alligator sinensis (assembly GCF_000455745.1). Lineage (NCBI taxonomy): Eukaryota > Metazoa > Chordata > Crocodylia > Alligatoridae > Alligator > Alligator sinensis. The sequence goes on along the minus strand of NW_005842824.1, from coordinate 360,076 downwards.
AAATAGGTCAAAAGTACCCACTAACTTTAAGTTCCCAATGTGAGGAGCTTGATTTTTTTCATATAATTTAGCATTAAATAGCACTTCATGAATTCTGCTGTAAGTTCTCACCTTTTTTGGAAATCAAGCCCTAAGTTTCATGTTGGACACCTTTAAAATCCACCTTTAAAATGCACAGTTTGTGACCATTAGTGAAACTGTTGATAATAACTGACTCCTAACATCGTAGAGGAACTCTATGGCAGTGGTAAAGAAGGAATCCAGCTTTACCATGAGCCCATCCTTTTTAGTATATGTTGTGTAACTGCCCCAACAAATGAATCAGGGAGTTTATAGACAATAGTCTCTTTCACTATTCAGTTCTCTAGGTGAGGAGGTACATCCTGTGAACTGAATGAGGACAAGTGAAGGTTTCATTAAAGATTCAATTATAGGTCATCTTAATTCTGGAACCTATTTGAATTGTTCTTGTTTTCATGTGGGGCTTAGGGGGTGCATCTACATGTTCATTAATGTAGCTGTAGTTACTGTGCATTGTTTAGTACTCATATAACCAAGTACTAAATCAATGTGCAGTAACTGGCTCTGCTGCACAGTACTGCTGGCGCATGGCTTTTTAGTGATGCTAATAGTATATTAGCCTAATACTACTGTGCAGTACCATATTGGCATGGTTTTTACCCTGCACACTACTGCACAGTAGAATTAAGCTACCGTGTGGTTAGTAGATGCACCCAACATGTACTTCTTTAGATATAAAAAAGTATAAAACCCAGAAATTCCATCAAAATGATTCCTTTATATCAGGCAGTTTATCTAATGGTTTCACTAGATCAGGAGCAGGCAATTATTTCAGTTAGGGGGCCACTTAATGAGTTTTGGTGAGCTGTTGAGGCTGCGCTGCCTGCCTCTTGACAAGTGCCCCATCCCCTTGTCACCATCTTGGGACTGGAAGTCCCTTTGCTAACTTCTGAACTTGGCCACCAGAAGTCACTGCGCGGGCTTTGGGCAGCTACACCAGGAAGTGTCAGCAGTGGCAACGGGGAAGGACTGCTTTTACTCTGCTCTGATCAGCAGTTTCTGTCCTGCGCCACTGGTGCTCAGCCCTGAAGGGCAAGCCTGGAGCAGGCACAGGGTGCACGTCATTGAGGCTGCCCCTGCTAGTCCCCACTGCTACTGTGAAGTTTGACCTAGAAACTACTATACAAAGCCCAAGCAAAAGTCTATGTTATGTAACAAATGCCCATCTGCAATGATAAGGAGGAGACAGTCTTAGATAAAGGAGGCTTGAAAACAAAAGCAGAATCAGAGGACTGGGTCAAAGAGCTCATTAAAATACTAAAAATCACGCCCCTAGGTGGGGAGAAAGTATGCTAATGAAACATACACGTATGTAAATGAGATACATAGCTAAAACACAGGTATAGAGACATGCTCAGTAAAGAACTCCTTGCGTCACTCCTTTATAACCAATTAGCAAACAAGAATGCTTATGAAGGTCTAAACCCCTGTATAAAAGATGCTTAGAATTACAAATCTGTGTGCTTGTTACGTGAAATTATTCTGCTTGCACCTTTTATTGCTGGCAATAAATCTTCTTTATACTTTCACCCCTGGTATCTTTATTGGCCTTTGCATACCGGGCACGATCCCAGACTTCAGCTGGGGCTCAACAGTTTTTGGCGACCCAGATGGGACCGCCTTAGATAAGTTTTGCCCAGACTAACTGACGACCAGACGACAGCTCCTCTTTATCAAATGTCAGGCGCGCCCCGGGATCTCTTTTCCCGGTGAGACTTTTGTTTCAGGGGGAGCTGGATTGCTGAGGCGGCAGTAGCCTAACGGTGCAAAGCCATAGAGTGAAAGTACCAGTAACAGGCAC
>NW_005842824.1:342451-357887 GCF_000455745.1 Alligator sinensis | reverse complement strand
TTTTGGAGGAATGTGGATTGGGGGTTGGGGTAAGTGAGATGACTGCGACTGGACCAACTGCAAATCCTGTCCTGGACTGTCTGGAGCCGGAGGCTCCCCCGCCTCTGCTGCCTTTACCTTATTCTCTTCCTCTTCCCCCTCCTCCTCCTGATTCATCTGATTCCTTGTTGGCATCTGCTCTTCCTGCTTCTTCCCCCCCTCACCGAGGCGGAGGTTGAGAATACTCCCCGACCCAGGAATCTGGAGCAGCACCAACCATGGCTGTCAGGTGCTTGGCAATCTCCAGATTCCCCGACTTCTCCTGATATAACCCCGGGAGGTGGGTGGAGAGTACAGTTAGGAGCAGACTCCGGGGTTAAGGGAAAACATCGCAGGGAATCTGATCCTGGCCGTGGGAAGGGAAATGGGGTATTTCCCCTAAGAGAACAAGTGGTACCTGGGCCTCTTGAAGATGACGGGGAGCCAACCTACCATCAAACCTCACACTACTGCAGGGTTGGGTCCAGCGACTGTGGCAGCTGGAAGAAGCTGCTGCTGCCCCAGCTGCCTAGAAATGTAGTCCAGCTGTGGAGCTACCCTAGCCCCACTGCATGACCAGACATGGGATATACAGTTTACTAGTGACTTTGATATATCTGCTAACAGCAGAGGAATTATGAAACTTAGGAAATTTGGATTTCATTCCAGGTTCTGGAGAAAGGTTGTGCTTTTGTGGACAGGGATTCTTCTACCTATCCTTCCTGCACTATATCTGTGAACAGAAGAGAAATAAAAAGAGAGGGAGTTTGCCTGGGAGTTTGTCACACAGGGGAGCAGGATACTCTGTGTCTGTATTTGTGTGTGTGGGTAAGCACTCATGGGTGTGCAGGTATGTGTTTGATCTTCCTTTCCTTTCCTTTCCTTTCTCCTGAATGGGGTGGTCCTTCCCCCATTCTGCCGCAGCATGGTGCAGGCCTGGTGGGCTGCCTTCCATCTCTGTCCCCAGGCCAGGCAACTGCGGTTCCCGCAACTACTTTGGGAGTGCCTGGTCTACAATCTGGCCCTGCAGCATGTCACGCTGAGCCTGGCCTCCGCCAGCCTCATGGCTGCTCTCATCGAGGTGCACACCACCCGCCTGGGGCACCCCCGGGACCCTGCTTAGTCGGACTGGTTGTCACCCGAAGCCCTGGCTGCCCAGCTGGCACTGCGCTCTCTCCGCCCCACGAGCCGGCTTCTATAGGCTGTCAGGGCCACCCTCCAAACGGAAGCAGTGACCGCCCTAGAAGGCTACCTCCAGGCTCACCAGACCCTCCCCACCACAGACGCTGCAGGTGATGCCTTCCTACCACTGCCAGTTATCCCAGCGGTGGCCAGTGAGCTGGCCGAGCGGCCCAACGTGCTGCTTAGGCTCCCTGTGCCCCCAGCAGCAATACGGGCTGCCCTTTTGGCACACTGTCCCGGAATGGCCTCTACGTGTAGGTGGTGCGCACCCAGCATGCCCAGGTGCTGACCAGCCACCCTGACACCATGTGGCGGCGGTGCCTGGCGTGGCCTGGGACCCCAGTGTGGCGCACGCTGTAGAAGGCGCCCACTGCCAAGAAGACCGGCGACCTCCAGTGGTGACTAGTGCACAGCATCCTGGCCACTGGCACCTTTGTGTGCTACCTGGATCTGGTGGGGTCGGCAGCCTGCCCCTTCTGCCCAGGGTTGCTGGACAAAGACGTTTTCCATGCTTTCCTTGACTGCCCCCGGCTGCAGCTACTCTTTGCCACCCTTGGAGCGCTGCTTCGGGCAGTGGGCTGGGACTTCTCAGAGGACACCTATATCCACTCCTTCCCGTACTGGGCAGCCAAGCAGGCCACAGTCAGCCTAGCCAACTTCCTGCTGGGCCAGGCCAAGATGGCCACCCTGAAGAGCTGGTGAAACTGGCTCACCGGGACTGGGATGGTCGACGCCCTGTAGCTCTTCCACCCGCTGGTGCGGGCCCGCCTCGCTTGAATTCGAGCACGTGGTCCTCCGGCAGATGGTGTCCACCTTTGAGGAATGCTGGGCCCTTGAGGGGGCAATGTGCTGAGTCAAGGCGGGACCCCTGCTCCTTCCCCTGTGACAGCACCAGCTGCTCAAGGTGCAGAGGCGCATCCAGCAAGCCAAGACCTCAGACTTTGTTCATGTGGGCCGACCCCTGATGCCCTGAGGCCCCCCTGGGCGTCCCCACTGGCAGAACTGTATATATGTAAATACTCCTTTTGTTCTTTGTGTTTTTGTTTTTTGTCTAGAGTGTACGGGCAGGCCTTGCAGGCCATGAGCCAAGGGCTTGTCCTTGAGGCCCAGATCCTTGGACCAACCTGTACATAATCTCTACTGGCCCTGATTTGTCACCCTCCCTGGAATAAATGCCTCTTAAAAGTCAAAGTCTTAAAAGTCAAAAGTCTTTCTTTCTTTCTTTCAAGATGGTCGCTGACAGGAGTGTCTGCTCAGAGCTCTGAGAGCCTTTCCCTGTTTTGTGAGCCTTTCTCCTTGGTTTTTTTTTGTTTTCCCTCCCCCAGACAATCTGACCCCTTTCCCACTGTAGTCCACCACTTTCCATTACTTTTACCTGCCTTTTATCCCCTTTACCCAGCCCTTTTTCTGCAGTCACCCTCTCCCCTTTCCTCAATTATTTTTTTTTCCTTTCTCCCTTCCCTGTCCTGCCACATTGCTTACCCTTCTCTTTCCCCTGGGGTTAGTTATTTTGTTTGTTTCCAGTATCTCTGTTTCCTGCCAGAGGGAAGCCCCGCCCACACCCTTCTGGTTCCTTGCAGGGTTAACCCTTTTCTCACTGGAATGGCTGAGGGCAGATCCCAGCAGCTCACTGCTGAGGCATTAGCCCCTCTGGACTGGAGCTTTGGTCTCCAGCTTCATGCCCCTCCCTCCATTGGACTGGAGGAGTGTGCTGCTGCTGTGGGGGTGCTCATAGGCTGCAAGCATGTTCTGTATTCTGCCCGGGTGAGTTCAGTCCCCATCATCTTCCTGAGCTCCCCTGCTTTAGTGAATGAGGTTGTGGTAGCAGGGGTGTCGGTCAGGTGTGTTTTTTGCCTCACAGTGCCTCTAGACACACCGGTCATTTGTGTAGTAGCCTCGAATGTGCCTCCATTTCTCTCAGATGATGACCTCACTAACTGCCTGCACCCTTATGGCATGGGTACAGGGCCAGGCCATAGACTGCTGCTTGGCAGTAAGGTGCCTGAGCTCTGGCATGTCCTGTCCTTTAAAAAGCAGCTGTTTATGCTGCTTAACAGGGAGGGTTGGGGTTTGCCTCAGTCCATTTCCTTCATGATTAATGGGCAGCGGTATGAGGTCTACCTCACCATTGGGGACACCTCATGTCTTCGCTGTGGTAGCAGGTCCTACCTGGTTACCCAGTGCCCAAAGAAGAAGCCGGCCACAGTGGAGCCTCCTCCAGCTATGCCTGATGGTGGCTCATCCACCTCTGGTGTGGCAGCTCCATTGGGTGGTGGGGAAGGGCCTTCTTTCCAGTCACCCCCTGTTTCACTGGAGTCAGCTGGCTCTGTGCTGGTGGACCTGGCTTCCCCTTTCCCTCCCCCTTCAGGGGAGGATTTGGCCCCTCCTTCTGGGAGAGACAAATCCCAGAAAAGGGGTCTTCTGAAAAAGCATCCTTATCCCCTGAAGACCTCCCCACCACCTCGAGGGGAGGGGAGGTTATTCAGCAGGGCCCCCACCTCTGCCTGCCTCTTCAGCATCCCCTGCCCCCCTCAGACCCTGTAATGGCCAGAAGTGAGCTGGGGGTAGGGGAGGTGGTGAGGGAGTCTGATGGCCCTCTCCTTGTCTCTCAGATCCTTGAGCTTGATGAGACTGATATGGAGATTGGACCCTCAGACAGCTGCAAGAGCCTCTGGGAGCAAGAGTGCCTGACCCATGAGAATGCTCCACCCAAGAGATCAGGGACTGATGCCCCACCCCAGGACTCCTTGGAGGATGCTGCTCCCATGGGGCCTGATGCTCAGGATCCTGATGAAGGGACAAGTGCTCCTCCCAGGTCTCAGCAGCTCTCAGTGCCTGATGTGTACAGCTCCTCCTCCTCGGGGTCAGATTTTGACTCTGCTTCTGAGGACGAGTTAACACAAGTCCTGCCTCAGGAGGTGGCATCCTCTCATTTATCTAAGGTGCCCCCCCCCCCCCCAAAAGGGGGGGGCCCCCCCCCGCAATAGGGAGTGTCCCCACCCTGGAGGCAGAACCTGTTTATGCTTCTGAGGAACCTCCCTGTGTCGGTTACTCAGTTGAAAGTCTTATTAAATTTCTTGACCAGACAAAGCACCACCAGAGGGCTGCACAACATATACAGAAGTGGTTTCCAGAACCGGAGACATTTGTGGTATCTGCTAAGGCCACAGCAGTGGCACTGCACTCCATGCAGTGTCTGCAGTGTCTGCGGTGATATATTTTTAGCTTTAGCAAGCTTGCAGGTGATGTTGGGCACTTGTTGAGAGCTGCGCCAGCTGGCAAGCTGCAGGCCTGTTTTTTTTCCCCCTGTCCTTCATGCTTGCTCCTTTCTGCTGTTCCTCTCTGTTTCCTTGGCTTTGCCTGTCCCCCCTTTACTACACCCTTCACGCATGGCTGCCACAACCTTTGGTTCACTCAACACGAATGCCTGCAGAGACCATGTGAAGCAGATGGCACTGTTTGATTTCCTGTGTCAAAAAAAGATGGACATCACCTTTCTGCAAGAACCCATAGTGATGCAGCTAGTCAAGTCAGCTGGCATGCCACCTTGAAGGGCCATGCATTCCTGATCCATAGCACCTCTCTCAGTTCAGGAGTTGCAATTCTCTTGTCACAGCTGATGCCTGACTTGGTGGTAACCCAGGAGGTCATCCCTCGCTGCCTGCTAACTGCTTATATCACATTGGCACAACATCGCCTCCTCCTAATTAACATCTATGCACCCACTGTTGGGTGAGAATGGATAGCCTTTTTTGAGACCCTGGATGATTTTTTGAGGAGTGCAGCTGATGATGACAAACTTCTCCTCCTGGGTGGGGACTTGAATTACACAGTTGATGAATGGCATGACTGGAACAGGCCAGAACCCCATCCATCTTCAGCCCAGTGGCTACAGACAGCTTTGGAGGCAGGTGACCTTGTGGACATCTGGAGCCATTTCCACACCAACACCAAGCAGTACACTTGGATAAAGTGGTTGGATTGCCATGGCATTCCTTGGCCACTTCTACATAACCAGGAATTGCCTGCCAGTCCTACATGGCAGCTGTATTATTCCGTCCAGACTCGTCGTCTTTGCTGCTGAGTCTCCTTGGCAGAGCATGTTCCTGGGAACCCTACTGGTGCTTTAACACCAGCTTGCTGCAAGATGTTCACGTCTGTGAATGCTTTGCCTATTTCTGGTGGACATGGGAGACTGCAAGAACCACCTATTCCTCCTGGAAGCAATGGTGGGATGTGGGAAAGGCACAGATCAGAGCTTTCTGCCAGCAGTACACACAACTGGCAATGAGCAAGCTCCATCGCCATGTCCATGTGTTGGAGGAGGATGTAGCAAAGCTCAAAATGGTCCTACATGATGCTGGCAGAGACACAGGACTGCTTGAGAGCCTTAAGCTTCAGAAGAAGCACCTGCAGGATCTGGTGGAAGGTGCAGCCTGAGGCACAAGGATTCATGCCCACTGCCAAGAGCTATCAGAGGCTGATGCCCCTACCCAGTTCTTTTTCAACTTGGAAAAGGAACGAGCCCTGCAGAAAATTCTTGACCATCTCAAGACTCCAGATAGACAGCTACTCACAGATTCTGTTGAGATCTGTTGTCACACTGTAGCCTTCTGTCAAGACCTGTATGCAGCTGAACCTCTCTGCCCAGAGTCCACTAAGTGCTTACACGATGGCCTTCCCAAGCTGTGCCCAGTGGCAAGAGCAAGAGCTGTCTGTGGAGGAACTCACGACTGTGGTGGGAAGCCTCACTGCTGGCAAAGCCCCAGGGCTTGATGGGCTTCCCACTGAGTTTTATAAGACCTTCTGGCCGCTCCTTGGCCCCTGCCTCTTGCATGTGTTTCATGAGAGTGTCGCTGATAAAATCGTGCCTGTCAGCTGCCACCGGGTGCTCTCACCCTGCTACAAAAGACAGGGGACCTTGGCTGCATTAAGAACCAATGGATAGTATCTCTTCTGTGTGGTGACTACAAGAATCTGGCTAAAGCCTCAGCCAATCGGCTGTGTACTGTCACAGCCTTGGTCATCGGTCCCAAACAGAGCTAATGCGTGCTGGGCAGGACCATCCAAGATAATTTATTCCTGTTTTGTGACCTGGTGACAGCCATAGACCTCTTTGGAGTGAATGTTGGGCTCATCTCCTTGAACCAGGAGAAAGCTTTTGATAGGGTCAGCCACAACTACCTTTTTCAGACCCTGGAGGCCTTTGATTTTGGACCGGTCTTCATCTCCACCCTCCAGGTCCTATACCAAGATGTCTCCAATCTTTTGAAAGTGAACGATGTGCTCTGTCCTCCATTCCTGGCTCACTAGGGCATCTACCATGGATGCCTCCTCTCAGGAATGGTGTACGCTCTGACCATCGAGCCCCTACCTCACACACTGTGATGGTGCCTGACCAGCCTTGTTCTTCCATTGACCCCCTGTCTCTCTCTCTCAGAGCCCCCTGGTGCTGGGGTCTGCTCACCCCTTTTGTCACTGCACCCCTGGTGCTGGGGTCTGTTCACCCTGAATCCTGCACCCACTCTGGCTCTGGGGTCTGTTCACTCCAAATCCTGCACCCACCCTGGTGCTGGGGTCTGTTCACCCCTGAATATGGTGGCCACACTGGTGCTGGGATCCCCACACTGTAGTGGGCCCCCAATGAGGCCTCCTTCCCCAATAGCCTCAGCCCGAGTCTCTGGAGTTATAAGACAGCAACCAAAATATGAGCCCCTGGGCTATAATATAACACAAAAAGTTCAGGGTGTGCTCTGCCCCTTTAAAAAAGTCAAACTTCTTCCCTGGCACTAAGTGCCTAGTAGTCAAGGGTACCTTGTGAGCTCCTGGATCCCTATTAGCCCTAAGTGCCGCATACCAGACAGCTGCAGCATCTCTGGGAAATTCCTCCCTGGAGGCTACTTCCCCTTTGGCTGCTGGCAGAGAACTGACTCTCTAGTCCCAGCCCTGGGGTTTATATGGGCCCAGGGCTCTGCCTCTTCTGGTCAGCTGACTGGCTGCAGATGCAGGCTAATTCCCTCCTTAGGCCTGCTGCCACAGTAGCACCTGCCACAGTAGCACCTGTGGGGTTCCAGCCTGACTGCTAGGGCTCTCTCCTTAGTCAGTTTCAGCCCTTAGAGGACCTTAGTACCCCGCAAAACTCCCCCGGGTTGTTCTCTATTTGCCTATGGCTGAGGGAGGCCAGGGCTTGGTTGACCTGGTGAGTAGAGTGGCTGCTTTCCACCTGCAGGCTCTCCAGAGACTTCTTTATTGCGAAGACCACCCTCCTTGGCAGCAGCTGGCCTGTATGTTTCTGCACTGGGTAGGGAACCTCGGTTTGACTGAGAACTCTTTCTCTTGGATCCTGCCCTCCTGGACTGGGGCACCCTCCCGCCCTTCTACCACAGCCTGGTGTGGGTCTGGCAAACTGCCTTTCACCTTCAACCCTGGGCCAGACATCTGCAATTTCCACAGTTGCTGCAGGAGCCACTTGTCTGTAACCCAGCCCTGCTCAGTCATGCACTAAGTGATTTTATACCTGTTGCCATTTTAAAGTGGTGAACCAGACTGAGGCTGTAGGGGAGGAGGAGACCTCATTGGGGCACACTACTATGTCGTATAGATGCCCCAGCTCCAGTGAGGGTGCACCTTAACACACACACAGTGTCACCCACCCATGTCACAAGTTTTGCCTGTCAGAAGCCTGGGTTTTGCCTCCTTGAAAGCTGTCAGGCTTTGTGGCCACAGCAGGGCCTAGCAGTCCTGCAGTTTTCACCCCCTAGACCCTAACACAGACACAGTCACACAATCACCGACACCCGTGTCATGAGTTTTGCCTGTCAGCAGCCTGAGGTGAAGTGTCCCAGATCCCAGAATCCCCTGCACATATCTCCTTGAAAGCTGGCAGGCTTCTTGGCCTCAGCAGAGGCTAGCACACCTGCAGTTTTCTCCCCACTGTGGCTTAACACACAAACGTGACACGAGTTTTGCTTATCAGCAGCCTGAGATGCAGTTTCCCAGAAACCCCAGCACCTCTGTCCTTGAAACTTTGCAGGATTTGTGGCCTCAGCAGGAGCCATCATCCCTGCAGTTTTCACTCCCCTCTGCCTTAACACACACACAGCATCACCCATATCATGAGTTTTGCTTGTCAGCAACTTGAGGTGCAGTTTCCCAGAAACCCTTGCACCTATCTCCTTGAAACTTGGCACGGTTCATGCCCTCAGAATTTGCTACCATCCTTGTGTGTTTCATCTGCATCAGCTGACAAAATGACAAAGTTATAGGTATTTCATTGATTCCTTGTTATACTCTATGGCCGAATCTCTGAATCTCTCCGAATCAGTGCCGAGTCTTCTGAAGCTGATTCAGCCAAGTTCATTCAGAATAGTGATCCAAATCTCTGAATTGAATTGCTGGCCTCTGAATCAGCTGAATCCAAATCCAAATCAAATACTTCCCTATTCACACAGGCGTAGTAAGCTGGTGTCTGTCTTTGGAAAAAAAGATTGAAGGGCTGGAAGCACCGTTATCTATGCTGTGTGCTATCAAGGGAAATAAAGATGCTGGGAGGAATTGATCACAATATGATAGAAATCATGATCCTGAGATGGAGAAAATAGCACCTATACATGTGCCCAATGCCTGCTCCAATATGTTCTAATTATCACATGATTAATCTAAAAAGCAGACTCCATTAATCAAGCTCCAGCAGCCTTGGTATCAGATATATTAAGAGTCCCTGTGCTTCAAAATGGCAGTGGGGATGTTTTAACCAAAGGTCACTGAACGAGCTTTAGTTAAAGTGCCCCCACTGCCATTTTGAAGCACAGGATGCTGAATACATGAGACGCTGCAGGCCCTTTAATTTGAGTGGCTCCCACCTTGGGGTGGGGGCTCCAATCCACCCACCACACTCTCAAGCACAGGTTGGGCAAACCCCAGACTAAGCTCTCCCTTCCCCCCATCCCGTTCTGAAAACAGCAACAGAGCTGAGAGGTGGGAGGAGCAGAGCTAGGGGAGAACAGCTGCAGACATGCAGCCGCTCCAAACTAGAGCTCAGTCTCCCGGCCCCCTTGGGTACAACAATGAATGTCTGTTGGGTTGGAGGGAATGCTGTAACTCATGGCGCTTCCTGCAAAGTGCCATGAGTTACAGTGGGGAACTGCACATCTGTCAACACCCATAATGACAAGAAAATCCAATCTGTAATTTACCAGTTTACTTCTCAATGTGTCTTTGTTGATATCACTCATGTTTATTTTATCTGAATTGTCTTTGAAAAATTTGACATACATACATAAGAATATGGTCCATCTAACCTCAAAGAGAAAAATGAACCTTCTAGTATGTGACTGTAACAGAGTCCCGGCTGCAACTCTGTTACTTAGAAAAAGTAACAGCTGAGAAGGAGTAGCGCAGCTGGGAAACAGGAAATACCATACCCCGGGAAACCAATAAGGACCCAGAAGGAAAAATAAGAGGGAGAGAAGAGTGCCCAGAGTTCCCTACGGGCAGAGTCTGAGATGGAAGTCGGACTGAGGAGGTTGCTCAGGGGAAACTAAAAAGCACTGACAGGGATAGAGACTGCTATCCCCTCTGATGACAAGAAACCAGGATCGCTATGACTCGACATGTCGCTACATACCTGAAGAACCCACTCCAGTGGTGAGTCACGGGGACAAAGGAGGGAAGAGGCGACAGACGGCGGTCCTGAGGTGGTCGAGATTGGCAGAGAAAAAAGAGAGAGAGATAAAAACGGAGCTAGCGGTGAGCTCAGGAGAAAGACACTCCATTCGTGAACTCAAGCTGCGGCCAGGGGGAAGCCCCGGTTCCCGCATTAATTGACCACTAATAGGATAATTAGTGGCAGACGGTCAATTAACTGCTAACCTACAGCCTGTAACCACCCCAAGTAATTTCTTGGTGGATCCTGGTAATTGGCCCTTGGGCCGGGCATTCAGGGTGAAAGTGAAACCAGGTGTAAACAATAAAAGGTTCGTTAACCTGAGATCAAGTCAGCATGTTTCTTCCCGCGGGTACTGGCGCTTAAGATCTCTTCCTCCCCAGAAATTAGCAAAGATCAAAGTTGTGGCAGGCGGGAATCGCGGGAAAAGCCAGTCCCAAGGACAGACACGTTGACAGTCACTGAGCATACAAATTTGTCTCATGCATTGTATTTATGTCCTGAAAGCAGATTTGTACAAAAGGACAGAATTCCTACTTTAAAAAAAAAGAAAGAAAAAGAAAAAAATGAAAAGAAAAAAGAAAAACCTTCACTTGCTCCTTCGTTCTTGTTCCTGCAGTTATCTGTGCTAAATTACAATTACAACCTTCTTACCCAGGTAACTGACTGATCATAACATTTCTTAGGTTATTATTATTCCACATAATGTGATATGTTAGTCAATTAACCTGGTGATATAAGCATAGTCCAACTCTAACCAATAGTGCAGTAGGGCATCTGCATTAGTGGGTAGCAGCTGGAAATCTAGATTCCCTGTGCTATAACAATAAATAATGAGTGCTGTCCTGTTAACCTTTTTCAGTGTGATTTTAAAAAATATTCTGAATATTCAACAGGGTGGTTGCCCTTTGCTAAATCCAGTATTGATCCCAGAAGCATCTGCTCAGACATTGATAGCCTGATTCTGCAGGCCCCCAAGCATTATTAAGTCATGCTGTAGCTAATGAGAGACCAGGGTGCTAAGTTTTTCTTAGGGGAGGCTCAGTACCTCTGTAGAAAGGGGAAATAACAATTTAATGGGTACAGTTTCCAAAAATAGGCATTCTCCATATCTAACATACAATACTTGCTTACATGTCTATTGCCATTTCTTATTTGCTAAAAATAAATACAAATTTGAAGTAAAAAGCTGAAAGGAACCAAACATTATTATTTCCAGGTGTTCATATCCTTATTACTGTGGGCAAATCAGTTTTGACCTTTTCAGGATGTGATTATATAAGATGGAAGTCTGCCTTCAACAGTGTAGGGGGCAAGCTTAGTAGCTTCTCTTTCTAGTTTGATGGGAACTGTATTCTAAACAAGCATTTTATTAATGGAAACAAATATAACCATGTTTGAACCTATGAACTGCCTGGACATCACTCTTTATTAAATTATTTTGTTTCCACAAAATTTTTGTTCCTAAATCTAAGAAGATAAAAACACTAAGGGAAATACAGATGATATCAAAGATATCCGTTTGTTTAAATGGAATTTTGTGTGTGCATGTAAAAGAAACCTGGAGACCTGCGCAAACATTTCCTTTCAAATTCAATATATCAAAGCAGCAGGACTGCAAATAAAAACTATGCACGCATATTTATAAAATACCATTTATTTTATTTATAAAATATTCAACTTTTAAAACTGTGTCAAATATAATGGTATAGCTAAATAATTTATTTTTTTGTTTTGGTTTGACAAGGAAAAATGGACACCAAAATGATAAAGTGGCCACATCTACACGAGATGTTGACTGTGCAGTAGCTCATTACCAAGTGGCACAAAACATAGCATGATGCTACTGAGAAGTAGTAACAAGCTACTGTGCAGTCAGCATCACCAAAAAAACATTTGGGGACTCTACTGCACATTAACTCTGGTTACTGTGCAGTCTTTTAGTACTTGTCTATGCAAGTACTAAATAACTGAGCAGTAACAACTGCGCTGTCGGTGTCTCATGTAGACATGACCAGTAAGATGCAACATTGTTCTGCTGTGTAGTTCACTGGTAGCTGCCACATTATCAGAATTAAAAACTGGACTGTAAGCTAGTCTATATCTGGCAGAAAAACTCAATGAAGAGTGCTCGTTACAAACCATATAATGGAGCACATGGTAGTGTCTGATCTGTTTTGTGTTAAGTGAACTCCCCACAAAATATGAAATCCCATGAAATCTGCCCTCTTCTGCTTAAGTATCTAGATTCTGATGAAGGGGAACTAATGCTGAAATTGTCTAAATCTTCTGTGGTTACAAGTGATCTCTGGATTCCAAATGGTTTCTCAGCATATATTTTGGGTATTCAGAACAGCTTGTTTTTCAGAACAGCTTGTTATTGCAATCAGACCAGTGGAACTCTCTGTAGGATCAATCTACCTATTATGCTGTCTTCTTCCTTCCTTTTAGGAGATAGAGAATTACCTCTTGAAAGCCTGGATCATTGTATCCTTGGTGAATTCTCAAACAAGGGCATGGCATAAGAATGACTTCAGGTCCTCTAGGAAGGTTATAAAAAGAGCAATTGATGTCCTGAAAATGAGAAACAGGGGCCTGCATTGAGCTGACAACCTAATACAGCATATTCCTGAATAAGTTAACAGTACATACTTCATACTGTGTATGTTTTACAACATTGTTGTGACAGGAAGGATACTAAGGGGATACACATAATTCACGATGCATTGAAAAATGAGATGATTTGATGAGGGCTGAGAAATTTTAGGAGCTTGGAACAAGGTAGAAGACAGACTGGTTTCAGGCTTTTATGGATATGGTAACTGCTAAACATTTGCAGGTATTTTAAGGCTAATTAGAAAAGTTGTTTCAGAGGGATGGGCTTTGAAAAATAGGGTATATTTTATTTTTTTTAAATAGGGTTTGTGTTTTCTTCCAATATAGGTTTTAGGGTGTTCAAATATATTTTAGTCACTAGTGGTTAGATGAGACTGAGTTCCTAATTTTTTTTTTTTAATAATGATTTGGTTATGTGGAATTCTGGGATATCCAGTGTCATTTATTTTAAATTATCAGGTGTTATTGAACTCTCAAAGTGTGAAATAGCATATCTGTGTAACAGCTTAATCATATTTGCAGCCCCCTTGTCCTTCTTCCTCTGTCTGCATTAATTGCTCTGCTATCACACCCCTCTACCAGAAGCAGTAGGAGCAAAAAAATAGACAAGCTTTAAAATGGATCTGACTGGTTTATTAAAGGAATTATGTGATATAATTGTCTGCAATAGAAGGGAACTAGCCTCAATGACCCAGAAGATTCCTTCTAGTCCTATGTTCCTGGTTAAACAATTTTATTAGAAACATTGACTGGATTTATTCACTATCCCTTACATGTTAGGGGTTAGTTAAGCATGCCAAGAATTCAATTAAAACAAGAATACAATCCTATGTATGTGAAGATTAGGACTGTGAAAAATGTGGAACTTACTGCTTTGGCTGAAAGCTTCTAGTGACATGGAAAGAGACTGTACATAGCAGTCACTGAGAAAATGGAGCTCCCAGAGGAACTGTTGAGTGTCTGTGTGTACATTAGCATACAAAACTTACCCTGATTCATATGTTGTCAGAAGTTATATAGATTAGTCACAGTTTCTTGATCTTGTGTGGGACAGCCAGAGGTGATTCTGAAAAGGGCACACTGCTCCTCTTTCCAGATAAAGATCTTCTCTCCGTCACTTCTTGGCAAGGTGTTATTCCTAAGGTGCTCACATAAAATACATGGGGTCACAGAATTCCTGCGTCTGTGACAAGGAATGAAGCTTGTAGGATAAACCCTATAACTAGGGTTACTCCTGATGGCTAGAAAATAACATTTAGAAATTAATTTTTAAAAATTGACTTGTAAGTAGAGTAAATTATTGCATTAAACAATGGTTCAGGGAAATTACAAGGGTTAATTGGTTTCTAAAGTTTGTTTGTGGCAAGGATTCATATTCTTAGACAAGAGTCCAAAGTTATCAAAGACAGGTATATACATCCTGGAAAATTAAAAACATGCAGTAGCACAGTGTTCCCAGAAAACTTATTACAAAACAAGAACATGCAGAAGTAGCAGGTCACCATGACCAACTGTAACTTGGTGAGAAATCTCTAGTTTTGGTGAAATGACAGAATTAAAAGTCCAGAAACGCCCAAATTAAAACATCAGCAAATAACCAAATTACAATGTGTATACATGATTTGTTTAAAGAAACAAGGAATTATACTGACAGGGCAAAACGTAAACAGCATGATGACCACAGGGAAACCAATCAATCATATCCAGAAATAACGTGTCATCAGGAAAAAGAAAATAGAAAAGGTGGAATCTTGGAGGCCACCATGGTCATTGCACTGTTTATGTTTTGCCTATTAAGATTTGGTGAAACTTAAACTGTTAGTAGGCAGGGCCAATTTAATGGTCAGCACAATCCTTTTAGACATTTTTTAATGAAAAAGACTGATCATAAGATCATAGGAAAGTAGGAATGCAAGGGACCTCATGAGGTCCTCTAGTCCAGTTCTCTACTCAGGAATATTCCTGACTAAACCATCTGAGCCAAATGTCTGTCTAACCTGCTGTTAAAAATTTTCAGGCATGTAGATTCAAAACCTTCTCTAGAAAGCCTCTACCAATGCTTGACCATCCTCATAATCAGACATTTATTTCTATTCTCTGACCTAAGTTTTTTTCTGTTACAGCTTGTGGCTGTTCCTTCCAATACTGTCCTTATGGCCACAGAGAAAAGTCTATTTCCATCTTCTCTACGACCACCCTTCAGCAATTGAAAATTGTTATCAAATTCCCCCAAAGTCTTCTGTTCTCCAGACTAGATAATCCTTGTTCTTTCCTCCTTTACTTGTAAATCATTTTTGTTAGTCTTCACTGGACTCTTTCCAGGCTATCCACATCCTTCTTGAAGTACTAGCCAATTGCCCATCAAGAATAATGTGGGACAGAGGAGGGAGGGGCCTGGGATGGAGTGCTGTCACCAAATACCCCATGCTGTCACTGTTCTGCCTCTTGCAGGGAGCAGGGTTGGGGAGCTGAGGCCAGCACTGCCGGCCATGGTTCCCACACCCCCTGTCCAGTCCTCAGCGCTGCTTGCAGGGAGCGGGGTCGGGGAGCTGAGGCCAGCGCTGCCTCAGCTCCCTCACCCTCTGTCTGGTCCTCAGTGCAGCTGTTACGTCTCAGCTCTGTGTTCTTGGGCAACCCTGGCACAGGATGCAGTCTGTCTAACTCACAAAGGACTCACCCCCCCCTCCCTCTACCTAAATGAAACTGATTAAGATGCAGTGAGAGACGCACCTAAGACCCTCACCAGATAAGGGTGACAAGAGTGAAACAACTGCCCTAGGTCTCATTTACATCCGAGATGGAACCAGATGACCATTCATTTACATGAGAGATGGAGAACAGAAAGCCTGAAGCAGAGACTGCAGTGAATTCTGGGACCAGAGAAGCAGGAGAGCACTGCATGATGGGGAATCGGTGCTTCAAATGTTAATCAACCCATGTTCACACACACCCACC
>NW_005842824.1:339893-341452 GCF_000455745.1 Alligator sinensis | reverse complement strand
TTTTTTCCTTCGCTGCTTCTCTTTCCTCCCGTGCTCTGCAGCAACGCTTCTTTTACCTAAGCTAAAGATCCCTGTGAAGCCCAAATTATTGTGGGGTCTGCTCATCAAGAGGCCAAAGATTGGGACGTGCTGAGTTTGAAACACATAACTGAGTTTGAAACACACAGCCTTGTACAGGCTGATTGACCCAGTTTGACTCAGACGTGCCCTTATGAACTGAGTGCTGGCCCATGAGGGTGTCAGCTGGACACCCAGCCGGATTCAGAGGGATTCTGTTTACCTGTGTGCTTGTGTCTGACTGCTTTTTATTGTTGCTCTTATGAACTGATTCTTGGCATATGAGGGTGTCAGCCTGTCCATGCTGATCAGCCCGGCCAGGTCAGGCGTGTCACGTTAATTTGTGTGTGTTTGTGTGTATGACTGATTTGGTGACTGGAGGAACCCAGCCCATTGAGATTGAGTCCTGCAAGATAGCTCCACTGGGGGTGAGGGCTTGCAGAAGGGAGAGATACAGCTCCATATAGTAACACAAGCAGCACATTGACAGAATCACCAAGACCCTAGAAACTATCCCTAATAAATGAGCACCCCCCAAAGTAATGGGCAAATTTGGTAACACAGCTTCGGAATCCTGGCAGTGCTACCCCCTGCTTGGAGCACTCTGATTGGCTGTTTCTGTCAGCTTGATTGTGGACCAGCTTTATTTGGGACCATTTCTCCAATCTATCCGGGTCATTCTGGATCCTAGTCCTGCCCTCTAGAGTGTTTTCAACTCCACCCAACTTGGTGCCATCCACAGATTTGCTAGATGTGCTCTCATTATCCAGCTCATTAATGAAGATACTAAATAATACTAGACGAAAGACACCCACAGGGAACCCCATATGATATCTTTTTCCAGCTAGACATTGAACTATTGATGACCATTTGTTAGGTGCAATGATTCAGCCAGTTTTGTTTCCACCTTACAGTACTTTCAACTAGTCTGCATTTCTTTAGCTTGTTAACGAAAATTTTGTGGGAGACGGTGTCAAAGTTATTGTTAAATTCAAGATATATCACATTCACTGCTTTTCCCCCATCCAAAAAGCCTGCTACCTTGTCATAGAAAAAAGTGAAGTTGGTTAGGCATGACTTGCTCTTGGTGAATGCATGCTGGCTCTTCCTGATCACCTTGCTCTCCCCTACATGCTTCAAAATAGATTCCTTGCTCCATTCCTTCCTGCTCCATTATCTTTCCAGGAGTTGAGATCAGGCTGACTGGTCTGTAATTCCCTGGATTCTCCTTTTTCCCTTTCTTAATGATGGGCAATAAATTTGCCCTTTTGAAATTCTCTGG
This sequence comes from Alligator sinensis, assembly GCF_000455745.1. NCBI lineage: Eukaryota > Metazoa > Chordata > Crocodylia > Alligatoridae > Alligator > Alligator sinensis. The sequence goes on along the minus strand of NW_005842824.1, from coordinate 340,113 downwards.
GACCTTAGAAAAGTAAGCCTCTAATCAATTGCATTGCTCTCTGCTGGATTCTTTCTAATCTGTCCACTTCTTTCTTGAAGTTCAGGGCCCAAATCTGGACACAGTACTCCAGGTGAGACCTCACTAGCGCTGGATAAAGTGGAGGAATCACACTGTTTTCAAGAGACACTCCTATCAATACAGCCCGGTATGCTACTGGCTTTTTTTTTTTTCGGGGGGG
>NW_005842824.1:323609-339862 GCF_000455745.1 Alligator sinensis | reverse complement strand
GGGGTGGGGGGGGGGAGGGAGGTTGCAATTATTGCACACTGTTGGCTCATATTCAGCTTCTGGTCCACTGTAGCCCCAGGTCCTTCTCTGAAGTACTGCAGCCCAACCAAAAAAAATAGAAAAAAGGAAATCTAGAGTTTGAATAAATATATATATTTTTGGATAGTTAACTTTGTTGTTGAAAATGTAAACACAATTTTAAAAGGTACTAGAATAACATAGTATCACTAATCAAGGTTATGGTTTTGAATCTTTTGGCTCATAAAAGATATGATATTGTGACTTCTTGTCCCAAATATTTTTTTTCAAAAATCTTGAAAATTCTCAGCTCTACCATTACACATCCTTGGGCGCAAATTGTAATATCTCATATAATTTTAATCATGGTAGCAATCATCACAACCTTGATTCTGTGATAAACTTTGTGTCAGGGGAACCAGTGACACTTATTGCAGGAGTAGGATATAATTTCATGTCAATAAAATCACTATGGGTTAGTCTAAATGTTCTATTTTCATTTCTTAAAATAGGTCCTATGACTTATTTTACTGCTAATTATAGGTTCTCTCAAAGCTGTCTCAAATAACAGTTCAGATGGTTACTTCCTTGCTGGGGTATCTCCCTTGATTTGAGCAACCTTGTAATGGAAGTTTCATTCATTATCCCTACCCCATCGCCCTGAAATGTTAAAAATTGAATACTATGACTAAGAAGAAAGCTTCAAGAGTAACATTTTATGGGTCTGTGTCAAAATATTTTGTTCTTTTGCAGCATCATCAAGAATGTGAATGGCACTTTCAAGTACCTCTGGACTGAGAGGAGGAGAAACAAGAATTCCACAGCTTAATTGTTTCATCCAGACCCTTGTGCCTGTGTAGAAATCAACAGGGATAGGGAGTTGTGTATGTGCAATAACTTGAAGGGCCCTGGTATTTGACTTTAATTATCAACAAGATTTTACTTATAAATCAATATAATTTTAATTTAACAGCTCTATGTGGATTCTCATGCTGTTTACATTCTTTGGAACTAGCACAGTTTTTCTTTTCTGTTGGTGTTGTTTTATATAGAACGTTTTTAGTGGTAAAATACAGATACGTGTTGTTCTGAAGTGAATCAAAGGAGTTGCTTTCTTTAAAAAGTACCACTAGAGCAATTTCACTGAGTACTACAGTACCATAGCATTTATTATATGACAGGTAGGTACGAGCAGTAGGCACACAGTATTCAACGGTGGTCATACTATGTTTGCCAGAGAATTAAATTTCTGAAAGACAGCTCTGTGTCAGAAAAGGAAGGGATTGGTGTACAAGTTCTTCACTGTCTGAAACAATAATTAAGTAAAAGATGACAACTCTATTTGGAAAACAATCACTTGTGATAACATAGCTCCACATGAGACATTCTAATTGTTATGATAAACCATGTTAAGTTATAATAGTTTGGGGATCACCAGGGGTGTATACAAATGTTCACTGCACCTGGTCTATGATCACATGGCTTACTTCAAGCTGTGTGATTGTACATCAGGAATGGCATCATCTTCTTCTTGTGTCCTTATTAAAAACTAGATGTTTTTCCAGAATCGTGCACAAGCAATGGCTCTTTCCACTGCTGCAGTGAGGCACTCCTTCATACATGTCTCGCCACAGAGTCCGCAAACAAGCAGGTGCCCCATAGTCTACACTCATGTATATGTCAAGTCACTAGAAGAGCCCCATTTGATCATGTTTGGTTTTGATCTTCCAGTTTGCATGCGTAAGCAGTTCAGGAAATACCATGTTGACCAATCCATATCATCCCCTCTGGGAAGGTCCTCCTGGGGTTTCAGGTCCATTTCAGGGCATCTGATTGTGTGCAATCTTTCCTTCCATAACCTCAGTTATGCCCTGACAGTTTTGTCATGTCCAAGGTTGCAACATGAGTCACAAAACTCTTTTGCACTTTAAACCATTTGGTTACATTTGTGTAACCATAGAGTGGATACCTGGGGTCTTCCATCTGCCATGATCTTTTTTTTTTTTGGCACACTATCTTTCTTCTGATATCAAATGGTATCAGAGCTAGTAAGTACAAACTATCCTTTGGTATTGACTTTAAACATCCTGTTATCTAATGACAGCTGCCATTTAGAACTAGGTTAAGTTTCTTGGTATGAACTGATCATTCCCATACTGAACATGCATGCTTTGCATAAATAACACAAGGCAATACCAATGGTTCATATTATATCTGGGTTTGCCCATACTACTTTCAAAGTATATTGTTGTGGGTGCTGACTTTGCCATTCATCGTCTCTACATGTGCTTTGAAGGTAAGTGTTCAGTCCATTGTAACACCCAAGTACACAGGATCTGGGTGATTAGATAGTGAGATTCTATCCCAAGTAATGTTTAATTTAGTCTTGGCTTCTGTATGGTGTAGATGTAAAACTGTGACCTTCCTCTTGGTTGGGTTGGTGAGAAGCTGGTTCTTATTGTAATCTAAGAGGTTGCTCAGTGCACGTGTCAGTCTGGTCTCAACAGTGGCAAAATCCTACTCTTGTAACATGATACATAGATCATCATCATATATGAAGCTCGTCATATTGCTCTGTATAGGTTGGTCATTGGTATATGTTAAAGAGGATCACTGCCTTGTGGGAGGCCATTTTATTGTCCTCTCCAGAGGCTCTGTTTCTTGCACAGTTCTACACAGAAATGTCTATTCTCCAAAAGAGAATGGATGAGCTGCACTAAGTGGCAGTTTTGTGTCATATCACAGACATTGGCAAGCAGGTTTTGGTGGCTGTCTCATATGCTGCTGATAATTCTACAAACACAGCACCTTTTAACATCCCTTCCTCCAATCCATCTTCTGTATTTTGGCTTATGTTTAGTATTGGGCCAGTGCAGGACTTGCTTGCTCTGAATCTGTCTTGTTCTGGTATTAGATGTTCTTGGATATAAGGTGAAAGATGATTAAGAATAAGGAATTTGTAAAGCTTATAAAGATGGCACAGGAGTGATACTGGCCTAAAGTTCTCTGGGACAGAGTGTTCCTTCCCTAGCTTTAATAGAGTTTGTACATGCACTTGCCACCGCAGTTTAGGTATTCTAAAGATTGATGAGCAGTTGTTTAAAAGGTGTAATACCTATAACTTAGTTGCAGGACCCAAGTTCTTGATCTGCTCCATGCACATATCATCAAATCCAGGTGCTTTGCTGTTCTTCAAGTCACTTATTCTGGCTTTGGTCAGATCTGAAATCTAATGTGTCTGCAAGGGTTGTGGGCCTACAGAGTCAGTTATCCATCTGGCATTTAGACTGACTGAACCCTGATTAGGTCAATCTAAATGTAACATCTGCACATACTCCAGAAGACTAAACACCAGGTCCACAATAAATTACATAGTCTAATTTGAAAGATGGTCTTAAAGAAAAATAACTATAATGAGCTTTGGATAAATGGCCTACTTGCTATTACTATAGATTGTGGAAGCACATGACACTTAAAATAATGCAATGTTTTTTATATGGTGTTCGCCATTATGCAGAAATAAACACAAGACCTTGAAAGATCCAATTTAGCTCTAAAATGTAGGGTCTGAGTGGCTCATAAGCCTTAGGTAGACCTGTAAAAGGCTGAATTTGATCTTTAATGAGATGACAGCATTTGCAAGTTGAATCTTATTTAGATGGTGGCAGGTGGATGGTGTTGTATAGACCAAATTTCTTCAACCACAATTATAACATTAAGAAAGCCTTCCTCTCCACAACCCACAATCATTTTCAAAATTTTGGACCATGAAAGTATTAATACACATAATACTCTGACATTCATTGCTGCCAAACTCCTTAATATGCTCCATGCTTCCAGAGCACTTGCTATTTAGTTATGCAATAACTAAGACAAAATTATCTCAGTAGATTGTATAGTTACATTCCTGTTAAGATGGACTCTGCCCAGATACTGCATTGGAGAATCCCATGTAAATATTTAATATATTGGGGGAAATAGCAGGATCTTCTTCTTGTGTCTCTACAGCATATTTGACCATTTTGTTATACACATGCTTGTGCTCATTTATTGTACTTTGTGAGATCTTTACTTGCACATGTGCCTTCAAACCAGAGGTAGCACTAGGAGGATCTTGGGGGAGCTATAGACACTCCAAAATTCATCTTAGCCCCTGCCATAGCCACCCCTCCCAGTGCCACTGCCTGCCCAACCCACGCAGCCGAGTCCATCCCACTCCTACCCACAGACCACAGAGGTGCAGCATTCCTGGCCCAGCCAAGCCTAGCCCCAACCCAGCCCCCACACCGGGAAGAGACTGGCACTGCCCCTGCTTCAAAAAGTGGGCATTGCAGCAGGTGTTGCATAATCTGAGGCTCTGTGCTGCAGTCACAGGTAGTTTAGCCAATGGTATAGCCCTCCTTCTTCATTAGTTCCTTGGAGCATCCAACTCCAGTGTATAGGCAGTTGAGACATTGCAACTTTTGCTGTGGTTCATAAACTCCTGGTAGTAATGACTCAGCCACTGGAATGTCTATTTTTTCACTGTCAGGTATATTCTTTAGCCTCTCATTCCACATCTGTAGTTGTATCTTCTTGGGTGTGGAATTGAGAGGTTGGGTGCTGGTGAGAGAGCTCCTGCATGACTTCAGATGTTTGTGTCCTGCAGGATGGTTGTATAGTGGGTTTCTCACATCTTCAGTTTGTCTTTAGCACTCTATCCTGCTGGCCACTCCTCTTCTCATGTGAGGTGGTACAATGCTAGCCAGCCGGTGCACTGGTTTAGGCTGGTAGGCTTCAGGCATCCTGCAATGCATCAGCAGCTATCATTCCAGATGCATCAAGGCGCTTATCATGTACAGATCTCTCCTATACAGAGCATGCATACTTGGCAGAGGAAAAGCTGAGAGCCAGAGCAATAGTTCAGATGGTTAAGGGGCTAGTTACCCATTTGAGTTGGTGAACTGATATAATTGGCGACACATAGGGGGCGCATGTGGGTGCACGTGCACCCCCTGGAAGCACCAGCCATGAAACTGGAAGTGCACTTCCAGTTTCACTACTGGCTTGGCGATCGGCCACTGGGGGACCCCCCTCCCCCGTATTGGTGATCTGGTACCCCCCCCCAGACCTCCTCCATGGGGTCCTGGACCATGTAATATTAAGCTGGTGTTTGGCCTTATGGTTTTTCACATGGAAAGTACATACTTGTGTTTTTGCTGGGCTGGCTCATAATCAGTTTTTAATGTAGTATGAGGTTAGGCTAATTAGTGCCTTGTTTAGGGATTTTTCAACATGGTCAAAACCAGTGTTTGGGGCTGTTATACACAGGTCATCTACATAGATGAGACATTTTGGTTCCAAATTGATTGGTTGATCATTTGTATAGATGTTATATAACAGCAGTGCAAGTATGCTTCCTTGGGGGAGGCCATTAATCTATTGCCTCCATTCACTTCATTTCCCATCCACTTTGACATAAAAAGCCTATTTTTGAGCAGGGTTCATATCAGCTCTGTAAGGTGTAGATCTTTTGTCATTTCCAGGTTCTTGTGGAGGAGTCATTGATGGTTAACTGAATCATGGGTGGCTGTTCGGTCGACAAACACAGTTCTGGTGATTTGGCCTCTTTCAAAACATCCTCAATATGTTGAGTTAGATTGAGTAGCTGGCTTGTTGTCGGTTTTCCAGGGTGAAAGCCACTCTATTCAGGGACTAGGTCTTTATCCATGCATGGGGCAAGCCGGTTCAATATCAGTCATTCATATAATTTGTATTTGTGACATAGCAGAGAGATAGGTCTGAAGTTCTCTGGGTTGCATGGATCTTTCCTTTGCTTTAGAAGTGCCACTACCTGAGCATGTCACCATATCTTTGGAATTTTTTGACTGGCTGCACATGAGTTGTATATATATGCAAAAGACCCACTTTCAAATCTGGGGTCTGAATTGGTTGATTTGTTCAGTAGGTATATAGTGAACGTGATAACAGCAAAAGAAAAAATTGAGAGAATTTTTTCCAGCACTCTCCTACTCTCCTTCAAAGTCCTGCCTTATAATTAGGAAATATCTGCTATGTTGTCCTAAGGATTATACCATTTTAATATGCTATCTAATGTAAGTATCATCTCTGCTTAAACACAACTCTGACTACTACAACTGTTTCTGGTAGCATGAGTATGAAGAATCTTACGATCAGAAAGACTATATGAAAACATATAGAACTTGAACATGTAAGCAGAAATGCATATTTTCCATCTTCGTATATCTAAGTTTTTCCCTTACTCTTATTACTTCCTAAACCCAAAAATGCAGGCAGCAGTGTGTATTTAGCAGAGTTAATAAGGGGTGAAAGCATTTCTGTGTGTGGTATGCTGCATTTCCTATAATGTCACTTGTCATTATTCTATCAGACATAAAGTAGGGTTACTGGCTGATGTGCTTAAAACTAATGAGTCATTGATTCTCATCCAAGAAGCCAATTAACACACTAGTTTTTATTCCAGTCTGTTGTGATAAATTAATTAACTCCTCCTCTGCCACAGTCGAGTAAGATTGGTCAGTACATCATACTTGGTTTTTCATCTAGCCTATTAATCCAGATAATGCTGCTTTTAGTTTCTAGCTTTTTAACATCATTATAATCACATCTCCTTGATGGGATTCCTTGCTGTTGCAAATGTAAGTATTTATATTAACTAAGGCCAAATGAATGGGAAAAAAAGACTTTGCAAAATTCAGTCATATCACCTACTAGCTTTTTTTTTTCTTGCTTAAAATAGCTGTTATAAGCATCAAAAGCAATGGCAGCACCAGTGCCCTAAACCACACACACACACACACACACACACCAAGTTTGTGTCTGCATATGTTTAAATTAAGGAAAAATGTAAACTTCTAAATTTATTCTAAAAAAAGCTAAAAGAACTGTGATCTTTAAAGTTTTTTGTATATATTCATAAAGATTTCCATTATGTACAAAAAATATAGCCTACCATACTTTGGGTCAGATTTTGAGTACCTCTAAGTAGGGCTGTGTGAAGGTTCAGGTGGTGATTCGATTCAGAGGAGATCCGGCTCGATTTGGTGTATGATTCTCTGAATCCAAATTGAATCAGGGGACCAATTAAAAGGCCCTACTTGTTTCAAAGGTCTCTGAATCTTCAGAAAAGATTCATAGATTTAATAGACATTAGGTCTGGAAGGAACCTCGGAAGATCATCAAGTCCAGCACCCTGCCCCAGGGGCAGGAATTCAGCAGGGGCCATAGGATCCCAGCAAGATAAACATCCAAATGTCTCTTGAAGGCATTCAAAGTAGGTGCTTGAACCACCTCTGGTGGCAGTCTATTCTAAACCTTAGGGGCTTGGACAGTAAAGAAGTTCTTCCTTATGTCCAGATTGAAACAGTCATGGAGGAGTTTGTGACCATTTGATCTTGTCATCCCTTGGGGTGCTCTGGTGAACAGATGTTCCCCCAGATCTTGGTGAACACCTGTGATTAACTTATAGGTGGCCACCAGATCACCCCTGAGCCTGCACTTTTCCAGGCTGAAGAGTCCCATAGCTCTCAGCCTCTCATCATAAGGTCTGTTTTCCTGACCTCTGATCATGTGCGTGGCTCTCCTCTGGACTCTCTCAAGCTTTTCTACATCATTTTGAATTGTGGAGCCCAAAACTGGACTCAGTACTCCAGCTGTGGCCTCACCAAGGCCAAGTACAAAAGGAGAATGACATCCTGGGAATTGCTTGAGAAGCATCTATGGATGCAAGCCAGTGTTTTGCTTCCTTTACTAGCTACAGCATCACATTGAAGGCTCATGTTCATCTTGTGATCAATCATGACCCCCAAATCCCTTTCGTCAGAAGTGCTAACCAGCGTAGTATTGCTGAGCCTGTAACCGTGCTGTGGGTTTTTCTTCCCAAGGTAAAGAACCTTGCATTTTTTGGTGTTAAACACCATCAGGTTCTCATCCGCTCATTTCCTGAGCCTGTCAAGGTCAACCTGGATCACCCTCCTGTCCTCAGGTGTGGACGCTTTACCCCAAAGTTTGGTGCCATCAGTGAACTTGGCCAGTCCGCTTCTGATGCCAATGTCCACATCATTAATGAAGATGTTGAATGATATAGGCCCAAGGACAGAGCCTTGAGGGACCCCACTGTCACAGCACACCACAACAATTGACTTCCATCAACCACCACCCTCTGGGTCCGACCACGGAGCCAATTCCCCAGCCAGTGGACCATGGTGAAGCCAAGGCCACAGTTGGCCAGTTTTGCTAAAAGGTGATCATGGGATACCAGATCGAAGGCTTTTTTGAAGTCAAGATCTATGACATCAATCTCTTCCCCCTTGTCCAGGTGATAGGTCACCTGGTCGTAAAAGGAAATAAGATTGGTCAAGCAAGACCTACCTGCGACAAACCCTCAGGATTTTGGCTATCCCTCAGGATTTTGCCAGTGGCCAGTCTGTTGAGAATGGTCTCTTTGATAATCTTTTCTAGGATCTTCCCCAGAATAGAGGTCAGGCTGATGGGCCTGTAGTTTGCTGGATCCACTTTCCTCCCATTCTTGAAGATAGGCAGTACATTGGCCTTCTTTCAATTACTGGGCACTTCACTGGAGCACCAAGAGTTCTCAAAGATCCGTGCCAGTGACTAAGCTATGATGCTTGCCAGCTCCTTGAGTACCCTGGGGTGTAAGCTGTCATGGCCATCTGACTTGAAGGTGTCCAGCCTCTCAAGGTGTTCCTTCACAAGGTCAGCATTGATGAAGGGTAAGGAATCTCCCTCACCCAGGCCTTCCTATCCCGTAATGGGCAGGGGCATCCCATGGGACTGGTGAAAGACTGACATAAAATACCCATTTAGCAAGTTGGCTTTTTCCTGGGCATTGGTTGTCAACTGTCCTGTCTGGTTTAGCAGGGGTCCAATGTTGCCTTTGCTTTTCCTCCAGCTCCCCACATATCTTAAAAAGGACTTTTTATTGTCCTTGATACTTGTAGCCAGTTGGAGTTCAGTCACAGCCTTGGCTTTTCTGGTTCACTCCCTGCAGGTTTGAACCAGTGCAGAATTTTCCTCCTTGGAAGTGGATCCCATCCTACATCCTTTGTAAGTCTTTCTTTTAAGATGCAGGAGGTTTTTTAGTTCCCTGCAGAGCCAAGGGGGGCACTGATCCCTTTTTCTGCCTTTCCTCTTAGATGGGATAGACTTTGCTTGTGCATCCAGGATTGCTCCCTTGAGGAGTGACCACTTTTCCTGAACTCCCCTCCCCTTTGGGTTGTGGACATTTAGGGCCTTACTGACAAGCTTCCTGAGCTTGTCAAAGTCAGCTTTCCTGAAGACAAGGACTTCTGTATTGCTGACTGACTTGACAGCTTTATGGCAGATGGTGAAGGTGATCAGCTCGTGGTTAGTATCACCCAGCTTCCCTTTGATCATTAGGTCACTGATAAGGTCGTCCCCCATTGCCAGTACCAGGTCAAGCAGTGCTTTGCCTCTCAACAGCCTGTAGACTTCTTGCGTCAGATAGATCTCATCCACACACATGAGAAAGCTTTGTGACCATTTGGATTTGGCTGAGTGCTCTTCCCATGAGATGTCCAGGTAGTTGAAGTCTCCCATGACAACCATGGACTGGGAGCATGTGGCCTCGGCCAATTGCCTGGTGAACTCCTGGTCAAGCTCTCAATCCTGGGTTGGAGGTCTGTAGTAGACTCCCAGCATTGTGTTCCCTATACCATGTTCCCCATGGATTTTAACCTACAGGGTCTCTAGTCATCCACCCTGGGTGCCAATGTCAGTTTGCTGGGATGGGTAGCTTTCCTTGACATAGAGAGCTACACCCCGCCCCTTTCAGAGAGCTTTGATGATTTGGACAGTCCCCGGTGGCTACAGCAGGAAGCTGCACCCACACTTGGAGCTCGTAAGTAGGGGTGGGGGAGAGGAGGCTGGGGGAGGGGAACATGGGAGGACCCCTGCCAGGCCCCATCCCCTCCCTGCTCCCCCAGCCCCCCCAATCCCCAGCCACCCCATGGCTGCCCCACCCACCCCCTTGCTCCCCCAGCCTCCCCATGGCTGCCCCATCCAGCCCAGCTCAAGCCATTTAAGGAAAAAAACCCAAGAAAAGCCCCAGGACTCACTGTTCCTGCAGTGGCCTCAGGGCTTTGGGAGACTCATGGAAGATCCATGCCATGCAGTGCCATGAAGTGTGCAGAACCCGCCATGTGCAGAGCCCCCCATGCAGTGTGGAGCAGTGAGGGGCAACGAGGATCATCCCCCACCTGGCAGCACCTGGTGAACTGGGGCTTTTTTTCCCAAAGAGCTGGGAGCTGGGGTCGGCAGGGCAGCTATTGTTGGGCTGGGAGAGTAGGCAGGGGATAGGCCTGGCCTGGGTGATTTGGCAGCAGCTGAATCTCTGAATCAGATTTGGCTGAATCGATTCGGGGCAGTGATTTGAATCACCAGATTGAATCATTGTCCCCTGAATTGGCCAAATCCAAAACGAACACTAGCCACTTTTCATAGGCCTACCTCTAAAAAGGTTCAGATGTCTCTACAAGAGGGCTTTGCCATAACTTTTGTGTCCCAGGAGCTAAGCCCTGCATTTGGACCTAATGCTTTGCCTAGTTAAATATCCTTGTGATAATCAGTAGGAATCAAGGAATCAAGGGCACTTACAGGTGTAACCCCTCCCCCCCACAAAACTTTACTTAAAACTCCCCATGCTGAGCCCAGTGCATGCCTAGAAGAGGCATTGCGTTAGTTGGACCCAACTCATCCAACATCCGTATAGATTGATTGAATCAGCTATTAGATAAAAGCACCAAAAGTCCCACTGAAGCACCTGATCTATACAGACACTGTGGAGCCAGATCAAACTAATGCACTAATTTTTCAGGTAAAGGCCTTTTTTTTTTTTGGTTTAGTATTCTAATGACAGTCAGCATAATCTTTTCATCTCTTCCAACCCAGATGGCATGGTTCAGTTCTCATTCAAATCTATGTTTCACTGAAGAATCCCATTTATTTCAATTGGTTTTGGGTAAATGATAATCTTCTCAATATTAATAATATTTAATGCTTAATATGTGCACTATTTTGTGTAAATGTGCTGAAGCTAGACAATCTGTTTCTTCTCCACCTCATATAGTAAAATCTTCTGGAGCAGAAGGTTGGAAGCTGTTGCATCTAGACAACAATAGGCACTTTCTTTTTGGAGCATGAGTAAGTAGCATCATTTTCTGGTGTCTAATCTTTCTTAAGTAATTCTACCCTGAAAAAAGAATGGTAGAATTGCGCATAAACATTTCACTTCATGTCTCACTACTCCAAGAGACACAGGGATAGACCTTTGTGCCTGTGCTTGATATACTGTCTTGAATCCAAAAGATTTCAATCAGCAAGTAATTTTGTCCTCTACTAATATGGCCACTTCTGAAGTGAAATGCAACAGCTGTTTAATAGCATACAGTCACATTTTTCAATTCCAGAAGTTTAGAACAATACTGAGTGCAACTGAAGCCAGAAGCAGAATTTAGTCAGCCACCAGGTAAGTACTCAGATTAGAATTAATCAAGTATGATAGTGCTAATAACCCTACTCATGAAACATGCCATAGAAACTTTAAGATCTATGGATGGTAAGGAGCCTTCCCCGCCCCCCCCCCACCATCTCATATGAAAGGTTTTTCATTTCAGTGGTACTTTGTGCTGAAGAACTACTTCTTCACTGGTTAAGACTGGAGACTGTCAAAGAAAAATAATATAAAGATTCCAGTGTGATGTTTATTTCATGTCATTGTTTCATATTGTGATTTTAGGGAAATTTTTGTGTCAGGCCTGTAGCTATGTGGCTAGTCCCACTAATGTTGTTTGTGATTCTTTGAAAGAATAGGGACCAGGATTAGGCCCACTGAACTTTCATTTTCTTTGAATATTTTCAACAAAACCCAAAAGGGCTAAGTACAGACAGCCAAAAAGCCTGATGCTGAATCAATTCAATCTAGGCAGCTTCATCTAAGCTGTGTAGGTTGAACCAACTAAATTGGGAAAAGCTCTCCCCCCACAAGCATTAAGGAGCTCCCTGTCTGGGTGCTGGCCCAACATGGGGGAGCATCCCCCTCAGGAAGTTTCCCCAGCCTGGACAGTCCAGTCTAGGCAGTCCTGATGAGCTGAGGGCAATTCCCCCCAACCCTTCCCAGACGCTGATTGCTTTAGCCACTACCACAGGAGGGAGGGAGAAGTAGCCCTCCCAGCCAGGTGCCTGGGCATACAGCCCAGCATGGGGGCATAGAACTGGGGAGCCCCCACGTTGGAGAAGCTTCCCTCTACCCAGCCCAGGGTTGAGGAACCCAGCCCAGGGTTGAGGAACCCAGCCCAGGGTTCCCCAGCCCAGCACAGCTCCAGGGAGCTGAGGGGATTTCTTCCTCTCCCCAACCCCAGAGCTGCTTGCCTTAGCTGCTTTGAGTCTGGCAGATGGCCCAGGGAGCAGAGGGAAATTCCTGTGCTCCCCTGCATTGATTTTGCATCAGACTCATAACAGCTCAGATAAAACTGACTGGGAAGGAGCAGGAGAATTTCCCTCCACTCCCTACATATAAAATGATATTACTGTTTCTGAGTTACTAACAATTTGGAAGAAAAAGATCTTTAACCTTTATGGATCAATGTTCTAACAGATAAAGCACAATACATGGCTCCAGTTACTGTCTATAAACAGACTACCAAATCATTCTGTAGATCAGGAAGACTGGCTTCTTAAGAAACTGTTTATAATGTGTAGTGATGAAAAGAGCTGTGTTATTAGGGAGGGTTTCAATCCGAGTGAAATATTTTGCAAGTGTCACTTGCACGGCTAAAATGGGATTTCTAAAATTTTTATAGATGATAGTTTTCTAACTTAAAAAATTCTGCATCTACCATTCATAAAAGGGAAATTTTATATTTGGCTTCATCTTGACCGATAAAGAGAAAATGATGACAGAAGTAAAAATTAGCTTAGGTATTAGTGATTGTGACAAGTACATTTGTTATCTGCACATAGAATAAAGTTTAAAACTGTAACATATACATGGAACTTCTTTACACAGCTAAAAATAATTATGAGGCAAATCAGCAGGGAGAAAAATAAGTGGAAAGATACATAAATAAGCATTGCAATTGTTTAAAAACATTTTGATAGTGGTGCAAAAGAAACCCCCTCAATTATGAAAGAAGGTCAAGCTGCTTAGAAGAAAACAACTTGGCTCAGAAAGAAGTGAAGGCAATCCCAGATTATAATAGAAACATATATAAGAAATTGGCTAGTTAATGGGAATAAATATAATTCCTAAACTAAGAATTGAAGAAAATTGATAAAGGAAGGGAATGTTACACATGCCTAGCAGAATTATAAGATAGTGGGCATGTCTACACATCCTATGGCAACGTACCGATGTGCTACGTCATCATATAGTGTGCTATGGTGATGTAGTGATCACATCTGTCTACACATGATTGCCAGCTATGTAGCTATAGCAGCATGTTTCCCAGTTATTGTACACCAGTATGGCAACATAGCCACAAAATTTAACTGTGCCGCATGCATGGTGCAGTAGCTGCCCGTACTGTGCTATGCTTTAGAACTTCCAAAAGCAAGTATTAAACCTTGGTGCTGTAGCAATGCCATCATACGGCAACATGTAGATGCACCCAATAAGAAGCTTTTTAAGTATAGGAGGAACAAAAGAAACATAGTAATAGGATTGGATAATTATTAAATGGAAATGGTAGAAATGTGAAAAAATAATGCAGAAAGTCAGAAATGTTCAACAAATATTTCTGTTCTGTTCCGACTTTCCATTCCAATGGTAATTAAGGAGGATGTTTAACCGGAGATTTAAAAATATATAATTTTTTTTTTAAACAGCAGGTCCACTTAACTTGGACCCAATAATTCTGAGAGAGCTGGCTAATACTGATTTGTCAATACATGTGGGTACTCTGGGAAAGTTCCAGAGGATTAGAACAACATATAAGAACAAAAGCCTTGCCATTATTTATACTATGACTACTACTACTAATAATAATAATAAGCAAACTTTTTTACTGAAAACTAAACTTTTTTACTATGGTTGGTGTTACACCCTAAATTTGAACCAGGAAAGATGTGTAGGTAAAAACATTTGGTTGTCAGTGAAAAAAAGTTTGAAGATTTTCAGGGGGAAAAATATTGTCTTGGGTTGCCAGCTGGGTTCCAAGGGGTAGCTTGCAATGAGCAAATCAGGTAACCCAGTCATGACAGCCGTAAAATGTAAAAGGAACATCCTTAACAAATGAAAGATAGGAGAAGTTAATGAAAATAACTATAACTCAGAATGTAAGAACAGTAATATATAGAGAGTGAGAGTCACTTCTAACCTGTGAACCAGCAAACAGGGACTGCCAACAGAGGAAGCAATTTGCAGGCAGTCCCTGGAGGCAAGAGGATGGAGGAAGAAGGAAGAGAGAAGCCAGGCCAGGCACAAGAGCCTGTCCAGGAAAGGTAAGTGATCCAGCTGCCTGTACCTTTGTTTTAGCTGAATGTTTGTTTGTTTGTTTGTTTGGTGGGGTGTGTGCTCTGAGGAGCTGGGAGTGACTCCTGACTGCTGAATGAGTGCTGATTGTTGATTGTTGTAGGATTGATGACTGGTATGTGATTGTTGCCTGGGCCTGAGTCAGCTCAGGACCAGAACAGTATAAAAGGAGACTCCCCAGATGACCAGGGAGCCTCTTACCAGGAAGCCAGTGAACAGGGGCTGCCAACAGGGGAAGCTGTTTGCAGGGCAACTCATGGGTAGGATCGGTGCACAAGGTAAGTTAGAGTAGAAGAGGAGATGCCTTCAGTCTTCAACCATGGTAAGAACATGGAACACAGCCAGGGACCCTGCCCCAGGGATGCCTCCCACCCAGGGCTCCTTTGAGGCCTCCACCCAGATGGAGCCCTTGGGAGGCTTGGCAGCACCCTGGCCCCCTGTCTCTGGGGGTGCCTGGCAGGGCCCCTGAGGCCTGGGAGAGGTGGGGGGAGCAGGAGTCCCCTCACATGTCCCACATATGCCCAGCTTGAGGCCCTGGAGGGACAGGTGAGAGAACTCCAGGCAGAGATTAGCAGGCTGCGGGAACCAGGGCTGCAGAGGATGAAATTGATAGGTACTTTCAATCTCTGCAGGATCAGGCACCTAGTGGAGAGACCTGATGCAGCTGAATGGAAGGAGGTCACCTCCAAGACCAGTCCTCATATTGCTGAGACACCTTTCCCAGTGCAACTTCTTAAGAGGAATAGAGGGACCCATCTGTCAACCTGATCCCACAGCATGGGAGGTATGTTGCGTGCCCAGAGCCTGGATCCAGGACATCACTGCAAGGATTCCTGACCTTATCCAGCCCTCCAACTACTATCCCATGGTCCTCGTCCATTTGGGCACAAATGATGCAGCCAGGAGTAATCTGGACTGTGTCATGAGTGACTACAGGGCTCTGGGGGCCAGGCTTAGGAATTTTGGGGCACAGATGGCCTTCTGGTCAATCCTTCCAGTCAGCGCTGACCATCAGCATCAAGAAGTCAACCTGCGGCTCCAGAGTTGGTGCCATTGCGCGGGTTTTGACTTCTTCAACCACAGTCTGCACTTCCATGAAAAGGGGCATCCTGGGATGTGATGGTCTTCATCTCTCTTCAAAAGGCTCTCTTACAGGTTGGCTGATCTCCTACATAGGGCTTTAAACTAAGTTCATTGGGGGGCAGGGATGCAGAGGACCAAGATCCTAGGATCAGTGAGTTACAAGCCATGTGCTGGATCAGCCCAGGTAAGTCTGGATCAGCCCAGGTAAGCCCAGGAGATCTTTGAAAACTCTTGGCACTCTGGTGCAGTGCCCGAAGACTGGAAGAAGGCCAATGTGGTGCCTATCTTCAAGAAAGGGAGGAAAGTGGATCCGGCTAACTATAGGCCCATCAGCCTGACTTCTATCCCGGGGAAGATCTTAGAAAAGTTTATTAAAGAGGCCATCCTTAATAGACTGGCCGACGCCAACATCTTAAGGGATAGCCAGCACGGGTTTGTTGCGGGTAGGTCTTGCTTGACCAATCTCATTTCCTTCTACGACCAGGTGACCTATCACCTGGACAAGGGAGAAAAAATTGATGTCATATATCTTGACTTCAAAAAAGCCTTCGATCTGGTGTCCCATGATCGCCTCTTGGAGAAACTGGCCAATTGTCGCCTTGGGTCCTCCACAATCCACTGG
>NW_005842824.1:320017-322897 GCF_000455745.1 Alligator sinensis | reverse complement strand
CGTTTCAGGCTGGACATAAGGAAGAATTTCTTTACTGTCCGAGCCCCCAAGGTCTGGAACAGCCTGCCACCGGAGGTGGTTCAAGCGCCTTCATTGAACACCTTCAAGATGAAACTGGATGCTTATCTTGCTGGGATCCTATGACCCCAGCTGACTTCCTGCTCTTTGGGCGGGGGGCTGGACTCGATGATCTTCTGAGGTCCCTTCCAGCCCTGATGTCTATGAAATCTATGAAATCTATGAAGTACTAAGGGACCCAATTGGCATCAGGACAAGGGGGTACCAAGGGCACCCATTAGGGGCCTTAAATGTCTCTACATTAATGCTAGGAGCATGGGGAACAAGGAAGAGGAACTCGCACTCCTGCTTGCAAGCAATAACTTCAACCTGGTTGGGCTAACTGAAACCTAGTGGTACCATAATCATGATTGGACTGTAAGCATTGAAGGCTATAGGTTGTACAGATGTGATAGAGTGGGGGAAAAGGGGTGAGGGGGAGGGTGGTGTTGCTCTCTATGTTAAGGAACAATATGCATCTTCTATAATCAAGATAGGATCAGAGGAGGGGCAAATTGAGATACTCCAGGCTAGAATACAAGAGGGGTGGTGGGGAAGGGACTTGGTATTGATAGTCCACTACAGACCGCCACACCAGGAGGATGAGTGAGACCTGGAATTCTCAAGGCAGCTCTCAGAGGCCATACAGACAAGGGACATGGTTGTCATGGGTGACCTAAACTACCGTGACATCTGCTGAGAGGAGCAGTCAGCCACATCTAACTGCTCATGTAGGTTCTTAACCTGCATACAGGACCTTCTCCTAACTCAGGAGGTATATGGTCCCACTAGAGGGAATGCCTTGCTGAACTTGGTGCTAGCTACAGGGGATGACCTGGTGGGGGAGCTGCAGGTACAAGGTAACTTAGGGGATAGTAACCATCAATTGATTAATTCACTATCTGGCATAGGGTGGGAAAGTAACTAGCACGGCTGAAGTGCTAGACTTCAGAAAGGCTAACTTCTGTGTGCCTAGGAGATTATTTAGTGAGGCATTGAAGATCAAGAGCATTGGCAAAATGGGAGTCCAGGAAGGGTGGTCATTCCTTAAGGGAGTGATCCTTCAGGTGCAGGAGACAATCCCATTGTGCACAAAAGGGGGCAAACGGGCCAAGAAACCCCCTTGGCTGAACAGGGAAATCCAAGAAAGCCTAGGAGCAAAGAAAAGGCATACAGGCTGTGGAAGCAGGGGGTAGCTACCAAGGAGGAGTATACCTCCTTGGCTTGCACTTGCAGGAAGTCAGTTAGGAAGGCCAAAGCAGCAATGGAACTCAGGCTGGTGACAAAAATTAAAGACAAAAAAAAGTCCTTCCTCAGGTATACAGGGAGCAAAAAGAAGGTAACATAGGACCCCTGCAAGACAGGCTAGGGGAATTGGTGACAGATAGGAGGGACAAGGCTGAACTCTTAAAAGAGGTTTTGCCTCTGTATTCCTGAACACAGATCAAGACAATCTCCCAATCTTACAGATAGGCACAAGAGGATCACCAGCCCACCAATAATCAGCACTGTTCAAATTCATAGATGACGGAAAATTATGGGGTAACACACTAGTGGGAAAGGAAGGGATCAAATCCAGGTGGGCCTGGACAGGTTGGAAAAGTGGGCAGAAAAGAATAGGATGCAGTTCAACAAAGACAAGTGCAAAGTGCTGCATCTAGAGAGAAGGAATCACCAACACACCTATAGGCTAGGGGATGACTTTCTCAGCAGCACAGCAGCAGAAAGGGATCTCGGAGTCATAGTTGACTTCAGGATGAATATAAGCCATCAATGTGATGAAGTAATCAGTAAAGCTAACCACACTCTCTCATACATTAGTGGGAATACTGCATCCAGTTCTGGGCACACTTCAAGAGGGATGTGGATAACTTTGAGAGGTTAGGGGCCTGCAGGTAAGGTCCTACAAGGAGAAACTGAGGGACCTAGATCTCTTCAGCCTCCACAAGAGAAGACTGAGAGAGGACCTTGTGTCCATTTAGAAATTAACTGTGGGTGGGAAAAAGGAGGTGGCAGCAAGAAATTGGAGATGTTCTGTTTACCAGGGCACCCCTTGGAATAACCAGGAACAATGGCCACCAACTGACAGAAAGCAGATTTATGGTGGGCATTAGGAAGGACTTCTTTACGGTAAGGATTGCCAGAATCTGGAATGGGCTTCCAAGGGGGGTGGTGCTCTCCCTTACCTTGGGGGTCTTTAAGAGGAGACTGGACAAGCACCTGGCTGAGGTCATATGACCCCAGCACACTTTCCTGCCTGGGGCAGAGGGTCAGATTCAATGATCTATTGAGGTCCCTTCTGTCCCTAGCAACTATGAAAATATGAGGCTATGAAACAGGACACAAGAAGATATCTGTGTTCAGAAGAAAAGAAATAGGATGCTTTACTGTGGGATCAATATTTAAGAATAATGAAGGAGGGTGAGTTGTGCAAATTTAGATCCATGAGTCTCTATCAATCCCAGGAAAAATAATGGAGTAAGTGATAAGGCACTCAATTAATAAAGAATTAAAGGCAGGTAATCTAATTAATGTCAATCAATGTGGATTTTAGGAGAGCAGGTCTTGTCAAATGAACTTGATATCTTTTTTTAATGAGATTATAAATTTGATTGATAAATGTAATAGTTTGGATGTAACTGACTTCTTTAAGGCTTAGAAGAAGTTGAGACTTCATAACATATTTATTAGAGAACTAGAATGATATAAAATCAATATGGCACACATTAAATGGATTAAAAGCCAGCTAACTGGCAGATCTCAAATTTCAATTGTAAACCAGAAATCATCAAGTGCATACAAGTTCCCACAGGGAATGGTTGT
>NW_005842824.1:318797-320007 GCF_000455745.1 Alligator sinensis | reverse complement strand
TCCCTACACTATTTAATATTTTTATCAATGACTTGAAAGAAAACATAAAATCATTACTAATAATGTTGGCAGTTCTCACAAATATCATGGAAAAATTAATTAAGGGGATAGGTCACTGATACAGAATAATCTGGATTTCTTGGTAAATTCAGTACAAAAAAAACTGTATGCATTTTAATACACCATATATAATTCCACATCTAGGAACCAAGAATGTGGATCCTACTTACAGGATGGGAGACTCTAAGAAGCAGCAAGTCTCAAAAGCACTTTGGGGCTCCTGGGGTGTAATAAACTAAACATAAGAATCCACATCAAGGCTGTGGCCAGAAAGGCTAATGCAATCCTCAGATGTATAATGTCAAAAGAATGCTGAATAAAGATAAGGTTTTGCAAAACCTCTGTGTTTGACAGTGGTGGAGCTACTGCTGGATGGTTGCAGCCATTTCTGGGATGCCTGAGTCAAAAAGATAGTTGAGAAATTGTAGGGGTATCTGAGAAAAACCACAAAAATATTGCAGATACACCATGTAGATTGAGACTCAGGGAGTTCAATGTGTTTAGCTTAACAAAAGGAATGCTTAAGGGAGACTTGATCAGAGTCTGCAAGTACCTACATGAATAACAAAGGGTGTTTATACACGTACTCTAGGAGAGGAGGGGAGCCCCTTAATTAGAGCAGCTCTGAGAGCTGATCTACTTAAAATGCCCGGAGTGTCTCACGTACCAGTGTCCCCACACTTCAAAATGGCAGTGGGGGTGCTTTAAAGCTCATTGAACGAGCTTTAGCTAAACCACCCCCATTGCCATTATGCAGCACAGAGACACTGATACACGAGATGTGGGAGGTTGCTGTACATGGTGATTGCCACACTCCAGCAGATTCAATTAATTGAATCTACTCTGATGCACTGAAATTCTAGTGCATCAAAGCAGCCTCCCTACTGATTAGGGGTGTGCAAAGCTTCGGTTGCCGATTTGATTCGGCCCAATTCAGCAGCTGAATCATCAAATCCAAATCAAATCAGGAGACCCATTAAAAGCTCCAAATTGATTTGAAGCATCCAACATCTGTAGCATATTGACATGTGTAGCTAGCCAGTGACTGTTATCTTTCCCTGAGTTCCCTTCCATAGATTCATAGATGTTAGGGTTGGAAGGGACCTCAATAGATCATCGAGTCCGACCCCCTGCATAGGCAGGAAAGAGT
>NW_005842824.1:286877-318418 GCF_000455745.1 Alligator sinensis | reverse complement strand
GGAAGTGTCACCTCCTTGGACCTATTCGTCATGCATCTGCTGATGTACGATAAAGTGCCATTGGCTTTTTTGATGGCTTCGTTACACTGCCGACTCATGTTCATCTTGGAGTCCACTAGGACTCCAAGATCCCTTTCCACTTCCTTGCCACCCAGCAGGTCATTCCCTAGGCTGTAGGTGTGCTGGACATTTTTCCTCCCTAGGTGCAGCACTTTGTATTTCTCCTTGTTGAACTGCATTCTGTTGTTTTCTGCCCACTTGTCCAACCTGTCCAGGTCTGCTTGCAGCTGTTCCCTGCCCTCCGGCGTGTCCACTTCTCCCCATAGCTTTGTGTCATCTGCAAACTTGGACAGAGTACATTTCACTCCCTCGTCCAAGTCGCTGATGAAGACATTAAAGAGTATCGGTCCAAGGACCGAGCCCTGAGGGACCCCACTGCCCACACCCTTCCAGGTCGAAGCTGACCCATCCACCACGACTCTCTGGGTGCGACCCTCCAGCCAATTCACCATCCACTGGACTGTGTAGTCATCCAAGTCACAGCCTCTTAACTTGTTCACCAGTAGGGGGTGGGATACCGTATTCCAATCACAGTGCTCTCGGGGAGGGATGTAGAAGCAGCATATAAGGCTCTGTGTGAAGCCTTTCTCTGCCTTTTATGAAATGTCTGTCAGGAAGCAACAGCATGTCAAAGGTACTGGCCGGAGTGGCTGGCTTCCTAGTCAGTCTCTTGCTAGTTTCTCTTCTTGGAAAGGATTGGATACACCTTACTAATTAACTTTGTCTAAAATTCCTTTGCTTATCCTTATTCAATACATTCCTTTCAACTTATTCTTCCCCAAAAATCCTCTTATTTGTTCTTGTTTCCCCCCTCCCCACACACACACACACTTTTAAAAAAGAAAGCTGTGTTTTCCCTGGCAGTGTGTCATCCATTACTGTGCAGGAAAGCATATATATTACACACACACACACACACACACACACACACACACACACACACTTTCCAGCACAGTAAACATTATGAAGCATGCTGGAAAGACAGGTACCAGGTCCTCTGGCAGGGGAGGGAGAGGGGCTAGAGGGAGTAGGGGGAGAGCTGCAAGTCCCTGCTTCCCCCTAAACATAGATGCACCCTTTTTTCCTGGCAGCAATGAGTCTTTCCCTGCCAGTGGAAGCAAGGAGGGGGGAACAGCACCTGTCCCTGCACCTGCACCACCTCCACTAACACTAGAAATAGTCACCAGCACGAGCATGACAGTCCCCTCCACTCCAATTTCAACTCCCAGCATAAGCCTCCAAGTGCCAGAGGAGGAGCTGGATCTGGAGGCAGGGGAGCTGAGTGCCATAGCCAGGGAAATTCTGTGGAAAGAGGGGGGATATGAGTTTGTGCTCCACACCCCTCAAAGTTTGCCTAGAGGCAGGTCTCCTTCTCTGGAAGGCACCTCAGAGGAGGTTGTTGGGCGCAGGTAGTTCAGGTTCCCCTGTTGCTCTGCCTCTGCCTGCTGAGGAGGGGGATAAGGCAGGATCCCCTCCCTCAACCCAGAAGTGGGGGTGGGGGTAGTGTAGTGTGGGATCATTTTGTGTTGGCAGATGATCCCAAGTATGGTACCTGGCAGCGCTGCTGGAAGCAGCTCAGCCAGGGCAATACATGAAACACTTCACCACCATGGTGATGCTGCTGCATCTCAGAAAGCAGCACCCCCTTGCCCTTGCTCCTCCTCAGCCTGGCACCAGTGGGAGCATGCCCAAAAAGAAGTCCCCCTCTCATGCCAATGCCCCCATCCCCATGAAGCAGAGGCAGGCCATACTGGACTGGTCAGGGAAAGCTACAGACAAAGGCAGGGATGTTGCAAGGGTGAGCAAGATCACCCAGAGCATTAGGGAGATGCTTGCTGTTGATGGCCAGCCCTTCTTTGTTGAGCATCCAGGGTTCTGGTGGCTCATGGCACTCATGGCCCCATCCTACCAAGTGCCCTGACACACCACCTTTAGCAGGATGGTGGTGCCCTCTCTGTATGAGGTATGCAGGAAGTACTTGAGGGAGAAGCTGTGGAAGGCAGGGCCTCAGGTAGCCTTGCACTTCACCTCTGACATCTGGAGCAGGCGGGGTGGAGATCATTCCTACCTTTCCCTCACAGAGCACTGGTGTGATCAGTCAGGGCATTAATGGGCTCTCCTTCAAGCAGAGGTGATGGATGAGTCCCACATGGCAAGGGAGATCATGATGGCCATGAACCACATGATTCAGGGGTGGCTTAGTGGGTAGGGTGAGCTCACCCATGGATTCATGGTCACTGACAATGGGGTCAATATAGTCAAGGCAGTCCATGATGCCAACTTTGTTGGCATCCATTGTGTGGCACATAAGTTCCACCTCATAGTCAGGGATGCCTTGGAGGGGGACAGGGCTCCTGGTGACAGTGCCATCACTACCATAACCAGCCAGCCATTTCAAAATGCAGGAAGGTGGCGGCCTACTTCCACCAGAGCATCAAGGGTGGCAAAATGCTGTGGGAGAAACAGCAGAGCTGAGCATCCTGCAGCACAAAATCATGCAGGATGTGGACACTTGGTGGAACTCCATATACCTCATGGTCGAAAGGCTGGTGGAGCAACAGAAGGCCATCCATGAGATGGCCTTGCTGGGGGAGATCAAGATCAGCGGCCGGCCCCCTGAACAGAGCTGAGTGGGGTACCCTCTCCCAGATCTTGGTGGTCCTCAAGCTGTTCCTGGAGGCCACCCAGAGCCGCAGCACTTGTGATGCCCTCCTTAGCCAGGTGATCCCTAAAGTGAAGGAGCTTGAGAATCAAATGGAGAAGTTCCAGGGGATTGTTGGACCTGGCTGGGGCAAGCCGCTTTCAGCAGAGGTGCAGGCACTGGTGAAGTGGCTGAAGGAGGGCATCAAAAATGGCTGGATCCATTGTGGTCCAGTACAGTCCACATGCTGGTGGGCATGTGCAGCCCAAGGGTGAAGGGGAGCATCTGCAGCAACAAATCCCTCAATCGCTGGATGGAAGTACTAGTGAACAGAGTCAGGGAGGCAGAAGGTAGAGTTAGGGGGGATGTGGAAGAGGAGGATCCACTGTCCCATGCCAACACTCTCAAGCACCGGCCAATCTCTTCCACCACAGGTGCTGCCAATATGGGCCAAGGGCATGGCTTCAATGTTGGGGTTCAGAGGCACCAGACCCCACCATCAGGCAGGTAGTACCTTGGTGGCTACCTATCTCACTGAGGATATAGAACCACTGCAGTGTGACCCCTTGACCATTTGGGCAACCCTCAGCCAGATATGGCAGGATCTGGCCAGGGTTGCCTGGGAACAACTGTTCTGTCCACCAACCAGTGTTCCAAGCAAGAGGGTGTTCAGCATTGCTGGGGATGTTGTGACACCACACCTCCTTGGATCCTGGATTAGTGGAGCAGCTGGTGTTCCTGAAGGTGAACCTCCTACTGCTGGGGTTCCCCAAGCCCCACATGCAGGTGGAGTGAGTGTCACCCTCCTTACTCCATACCTATTAACTTTCTTTAGTTGCTTTCACAACTATTGAATGTCCTGCTCTCAGAGCAGTTTAGTTTTTCACCAGCCAGCAGGGGAAGAATATATCCCTGCTGAGCTCCTGTGCCAGGATGAACTTAAAGGTATGGACTGGGGCCTTGGGAAGGAGGAGGCCCCAGGTTCTGGGAATGACCTAAAACTGCACCCTGCCTGGGTAGGGAGGCTAGGTGGGACTGCTGGTGGTGCGGCAGCCCCAGGAAATGCCAGGACTGCTAACCTCCCTGGTGAAAGGAGGGTAGGGGGTACCTGTACCTGATACCCTCCAGCCACCACATGCATGCACAGTCCTGGCTAGGGAAAGGCATCTGTAAGGCATGGGCCACAATGTAGGGTAGTTACAGAGCTGTGGAACAGATGTCACCCCTAGACATCAGGGGCCTAAATGGGCAGTCTCCTGCCTGGGTAACATCTAAATCAGTTTTCCATCAAGAGCAAGAGGCTTGGGATTTCAACTGGCCTGAAGGTGGGGCCAGGGCCTAAGGGGAAGCCAAGGTCCCAGAGAGGGGACCACAACTGGAGAGGGTGAATGATGGTAGGGAAGGTATGCAGCTGCAGAATGGATGTCATCCCTTGACATCAGAGGCCTAAATGGGCAGCCTCCTGCCTGGGTAACATCTGAATCAGTTTTCAATCAAAGCATGGCAGGTGAAAAAGAGCCAGGCGGTTCACCCAAAAATAGGTGGGCAGGCCAAGATCTAACCAGCATCAGGAAGGCCCCCTGTTATAGGCTACCACCCCCACTGCATTCATCCCCCTCTGCCTTAACACACACAAGGCTACCACCCCTACTGCATTCATCCCACTCTGCCTTAACACACACAAGGCAGACAAGGTTCTTTGGGTCAATCTGATATCTTTAATTAGACCAGCTGAATAGTTGGAAAAATATATCTTAGCAAGCTTTTGGGTTTAAAAACCCCTCATGAGGCTGAGGAAGCATCTGCAGTTGGTGTGTGTGCTCTTCCTGGAATGAACAGTAACGAAGCCAGAGGCTGGGCTGATATGCAAGAAAGCCAGTCAGTGAAAATGTAAATTGAGGCATCAGGGAGTGAGAGACAGACTGGAGGGGGGTGTGGAATGTAGCAGGTAAAAGTGGAGAGGTACCTGGGGAGTCAGATGTCAGACAGATTATAGTGTGTCATAAATCCAATGTCTATATTTAGTCCATGATTTGTTATATCCAGTAGATTTATGAAGTGAAGTTTGTAGGCTTGTCTACCAAAGGTGTTTGGTAAATTCACTTTGAGGATCAGGACTAAGAGATTGGAGAGAGAGTGGTTTCCTTCTGAGAAATGTGCCCCCACTGGTAACTGGGGGTTCTTGTCTTTAATAGATGTCCGGTGTGCATTCATTCTGGTGCACAGTTGTTCTTTGGTCTTTCCTATGTATTTTTCATCAGGGCATTTGGTGCATTGAATGAGATATCAAATGTTTCTGGAGGTGCATCTGTAAAATCCAGGAATGAGGATGGTTCTGTTGTGGGATATAGTAATTGTGGGGGTACTGGACATATGTCAGCAGTTTTTGTATTTCTTGTCATGGCATGGTCTGGATCCATTCAGTGTGTTTTGGGCTGTAGGAAGTTTACTTCTGGTGATGAGGTTAGTGAGGTTCAGTGCTTGTTTGAATTTACATAACACTTTTCACAAATGAGCCTATGAACTTCACTTCATCATCTTCCTTGATACAAAAACCACTCTCTCTCCAATCTCTCAGTCCTGATCCTCAAAGGGAATTTACCAAACACCTTTGGTAGACAAGCCTACAAACTTCACTTCATAAATCTACTGGATATAAAAAATCATAGATTAAATATAGACATTGGATTTATGACACACTATAACTTGCTTAACATCTGACTTCCCAGGTACCTCTCCACTTTTACCTTCTATATTCCTTTCCCCACAACCCTCCCAGCCTCTTTCTCACCCCCTGATGCCCCAATTTACATTTTCATTGAGTAGCTTTCTTGCCTGCATACCAGCCTCTGACTTCTTTACTATTCATTCCATCCAGGAATGACAAGATATATTTCTCCAACTATTCAGTTGGTCTAATAAAAGATATCATATCTACTCAAAGAACCTTGCCTGTCTGTCCCTTAGACCAACACAGCTACAACTAGAAACCCAGTTAACACACACAAGTGACATGAGTTTTGCATTCAACAGTTTGAGGTGCACTTTCACAGAAGCCCCTGCACCTAGCTCCTTAAAACTTGGCAGGCTTCATGCCCTCAGAAGGGGCTACCATCCCATATGTGTTCAGTTATAGGTATTTTAGTGATTTCCCCATTTTAGTCTGTGGCTGAATCACCAAATCAGCATCAAATCTTTTGAATCCGATTCGACCAAATCAATTTGAGACAGTGATCCAAATCACCAAATTAGATCACTGTCCCCTGAATCAGCTGAATCTGAATCCAAATCAAATACTGGCTGCTTCACACAGGCCTACTATTTATGTATAGGCACCCAAAAAGGTGTTAAAGTGGGATCCTAGAGTCCCCAACCCTGTAAGTAGGATTCACATTCTTGGTTCCTAGATTTGTAATAGTATATGGTGTATTAAAATGCATATTCTTTGTTTATGAACATAGCTAATGGTTACTCTTTCATTTAGGAAATTTTCACCTGAAAAGATACAGGTGACTACTGTTGACTGGATATGATTATGCAGGTTCCATTAAGAGCAATGGGACAAAAGAACAAATTCTCATAATCCAAAATACAGAGTGACAATCTGTGATTATTTCATATGAAATAGTCTTTTTCAGCAAAAGGATTGCAGAAAAAGCATCTAAATCCACTCAAATTTTAAAAAAAAACCCCAAACCCCACAGTTCTATTACGAAAAATCAACCTAATA
Source organism: Alligator sinensis (assembly GCF_000455745.1). Classification (NCBI taxonomy): domain Eukaryota; kingdom Metazoa; phylum Chordata; order Crocodylia; family Alligatoridae; genus Alligator; species Alligator sinensis. Next base: position 311,987 of record NW_005842824.1, on the reverse strand, counting down.
GGCTTGCTCCAAAAATTTAACTAAAAAGAATTGCTTTTGGTTTTAGACCTTGCATTCTGGGATTTTGTCTTGAATAAATTGATTACTTCCAATTCAATATTCTATAGTTAAAAAAATAGGTGAAGAGGGCGAAACTGAATTCCTGCCAGAAACTTAACTTATTGGTATCGCACTAAAGAATGTAGTTGCTAGTATCATCTCATTTGTCTACTGTGACTGATCATTTCCATTGCTCATGTACCAAGACTTCTGTCATAATTTCTAGCTGGGAAGAAATGTAGGTGAAATCTCAAATCTCTTTCCTTAAATGCATATTTTTGCATTACATGGGAAATGACCTCTGAGGTTACAGAAAATGACTTCTACAGGAATCAGTCATGGGAACTGAGGGATAACTGACTTATATATTTTAATTCATCGCAGTTTGTATGTATAATTCCTGATTTATTGTGTATTTGTCCAATGAGCAATCTTTTTATATCTAATTAAAAGATTATTTTTTAGTAAAAAATGTATGTAGGGTATTTATTTTTATCTGATAATTAGCCTTTATTTTTAGAATATGTGAGCAGAAGGGAGAGCATCAAATTAAATGTAATTTAAAGGATTTAGGTTTTGATTAATTAAAAAAGCAAATAATGGGACTTGCATATTATGTGGGTCTGCTAATCATCAGCATTTGACACTGTTCACAAATATTGACCTCTCTTTTATTTACTAGTTGATTGCACAGTAAATATAGCTGGGCAGTAGCAAATAGTCTGAGCATTTTCACTAAGAGATATATGCTAAGTAGACAAGAACACAAAAAGTATGTTGAATTCCAGGTTAGCATTAAAATAACACTCTGAAAATGTACATTAAGGTAATTATTTCAATAACCTAATATTGTTAACCATGAATTCTACTGATGTAGTACATTTTCTTTCTAAGAAATCTGCTTTTAGATCTCCTATATTATAGATTCATAGACATTAGGGGCTGGAAAGGACCTTGCGAGATCATCAAGTCCAGCCCCCTGCCTTAGGGGCTGGAAAGGACCTTGCGAGATCATCCCCCCCCCCCCCCTGCCATAGGCAGAAAGTCTACTGGGGTCAAATGATCCCAGCAAGATAAGTATCCAAATGCCTTTTGAAAGAGTCCAGAATAGGTGCTTGCACCACTTCTGGGGGGAGTCTGTTCCAGACCCTGGACACTCGGACTGTAAAAAAAGCTTTTCCTTATGTCTAGTTTAAATTGGCCTTCCAGAATTTTGTGGCCATTAGACCTTGTTTTCCCTTGGGAAGCCCTGGTGAACAACTGTTCTCCAAGATCCTGGTGCACCTCACTTATATACTTATAGGCTGCCACCAAGTCCCCCCTGAGCCTTCTCTTCTCCAGGCTGAAGAGTCCCATGTCCCTCAGCCTCTCCTCAGCTTGCTCTCTTGGCCTTCGATTATGTGAGTGGCTCTCCTTTAGACTCTCTCAAGCTTATCCACATCCTTCCTGAAGTGCGGGGGCCAAAAACTGGACTCAGTACTCCAGCTGTGGCATCACTATGGCTGAGTTAAGCAAGAGGATGATGTCCCTGGTATTGCTTGAGATGCATCGGTGGATGCATGCCAGAGTTTGGTTTGCTTTGCTGGCTACGGCATTGCATTGGTGGCTTATGTTCATCTTGTGGTCGATCAAGACCCTCAAGTCTTTCAGTCGTGGTGCTAGTACACACAGAACTGCTGAGCCTATAAGTATGATGCTGGTTTTTCCTCCCAAGATGGAGCACCCTGAACTTCTCTACATTGGATGCTATCAGGTTTTGGTCTGCTCACCTTGTGTGTGTGTCCAGGTTGGCCTGTATCCCCAGGCTATCCTTCAGTGTGACTGCCTTCCCCCATAGAGTCCAGAGGAGAGCCACGCGCATGATCAGAAGTCAGGAAAACAGACCTTATGATGAGAGGCTGAGAGCTATGGGACTCTTCAGCCTGGAAAAGCATGGGCTCAGGGGTGATCTGGTGGCTGCCTATAAGTTTATAAAGGGTGCTCACCAGGATCTAGGGGAATGTCTGTTCACCAGAGTGCCCCAAGGGATGAAAAAATTTAATGGTCACAAACTCCTCCATGACTGTTTCAGGCTGGACATAAAGAAGCACTTCTTCTTTACTGTCCGAGCCCCCAAGGTCTGGAATAGCCTGCCGCTGAAGCTGGTTCAAGCACCTACTTCGAATGCCTTCAAAAGACATTTGGATGTTTATCTTGCTGGGATCCTATGACACCTGCTGACTTCCTGCCTCTAGGGCAGGGGGCTGGACTTGAAGATCTTTCAAGGTTCCTTCCAGCCCTCATGTCTATGAAATCTATGAAATATTTTAATGTCATTCACGAACTTTGCCAGTCCACATCTGACACTCACATCCAGATCATTAATGAAGGTGTTGAAAAGTACTGGTCCAAGTACTGAGCCCTGAGAGACTCCACTGGTCACCTTGTACCATGTTGAATTGCTCCTATCAGCTAATACTCTTTGGGTCCAACCCCAAAGCCAGTTCTCCATCCATTGGACCATGAGATGGTCAAGGTCACAGTTCCCCAGTTTAACCATGAGGACATCATGGGAGACCAAGTCAAAGGCTTTCTTGAAATCCAGATATATGACATCGACCTCATCTCCTTTGTCCAGGCAATGCATCACTTGCTCATAGAAGGAGATAATGTTGGTCAGGCAAGACCTTCCAGCAACAAAGTCATGTTGGCTGGCATTCAGAAGGTTGCCTTCTATTAGCCTCTTGCTGATGGATCCCTTGATGATTTTCTACAGGATCTTTCCAGGGGTGGATGTCAGACTTCTTGGCCTGTAATTCCATGGATCTTTCTTCCTTCCTTTCTTGAAGATTGGGACCACATTGGCTCTTTTCCAGTCTTCTGGTTCCTCTCCTGAGATCCCTGAGTTTTCAAGCATCTTTGCCAGAGGGTGTGCTATGATGCCCACCAGCACCTTCAAAACTCTCAGGTGCATTCCATCCAAGCCTGTAGACTTATGGATGTCCAGCCTCTCAAGATGTTCCTTCACTTGATCTATGTTAATTGTGGGCCCATCTCCCACCCCCTGGATGTTTAGCATCCTGTCTAACACAGTGACCACCTTGGACAGGTGGAAGACTGACGCAAAGTAATAATTTAGGAAATTGGCTTTTTCTCCTTTTCTTTTATTATATTAATCTGATACATAGCAAAATTATATTTTAGATAAAACCTATGATACCTATAATAGGGCTTCAGTACCTATAATTGGACTCTAAGTACACTTATTTGTCAGTAATGTATTAAATACACTGATATTTTCAAAGCACCACTGTTAGCTTGCTGTTTATTTCAGTGTAATCCTGAAGCTGTCATAACATTAAATGAGAAAAGCATGGGGCCAATACCACAGACCACTGGAATCACAGAAACATTTGGAAGACAGCCCTTTGTACCATGTGTAATTTCAATCTAGTGATGCACCTGACATGACTACTGACCAAGTTGGTGGTGTTTTGTAATCTAGGCCAGCAGTTCCCAATCTCTGGTATGTGTACCACCAGTGGTATGCAGACAACCTGTTAGTGGTATGCATTAACAGATTTATTATAATTACTTTATATGACAAAAAGTTGCTGGTGATGCTTACGGTTGTACCATTTTAAATTGGTGGTGCGCAATCTGTCAGCGTTTGGGAACCACTGATCTAGGCAATAACCTCTAGATTCACTGTCTAGTACATCTGTTGTGGCTGAGAGAAGAGCAGGGATATTGTCTTCATTCTTTAGGTAGGTATATAGTTATGTACTACAGATTGGCTCAAACATGAGTCTCATTTGTTTGTAAGAGGTGGGAGAAATCCTCACTGGTTGGATCCATTTCTATAGTGCCTATCACTGAGATGTCCAGATGTTTGTGTCTAACCAAACATCAACACAGCACAGCTGTGGAAAAGGAGCAAAGTGTATTTCTATCCACAAATTAATTGGAGTAGGAAAGATTACATAAATTTTCTTGATTAGTTCCTTCTCCTTCCTAGTGCAGTGATTCTTAACTAGGGTGCCCTGAAATTCTTTAAGGGATGCCATTCAAGGTTAGCACTGTTAGGTGTAAAGAGATTTCAAATAGGAAATTATGTTATTAAAAATATTCTGACCTGTCATGGTCTTTCTGATTTCTCTGCAACACAAGAATTGTTCTATTATTTCTTCTGTAGTCAAAAGACAATTGAAAATTGAGCTGGTATTTCCTAAGGGGGGTGCTTGAGCCCAAAGCATTTTCAAAGTGGGCTGCTTTGAGTTGAAAAAGGTTGAGAACCACTGCCCTAATTTCTTTCCACATGTTCTGTTTCTCTAAGATTTTTGTCATACCCATATAATTTTGTGCAACACTCCAATGCTCTACAGAGGTTCATTGGAGGAGAAAAGGAAGACTATGACACATCTCATAGTATTACTTTGGAAGCTGGGGGTAGGTGGTGTGCAGGGAGGAGGGATGTGCTCCCAGATCACTGTGGAACAGAAGACAATTTTCAGCTTGGTGAATATTGCTCTCCTTTTGTATGACAGCCCCACCAGTAAGGAAGTGCTCAGCCTGATACCAAGCTGCCATCAGTCACCAGTTAAGAGTCTGCATGGCTGGGAGGCTGACAGCAGCTGCAACTGATGATGGAATTAGGAGCCACAAAGTGGCTTAAAAGCTCTAGGAGCAGAGTGAAAAGGAGAGAAGAAAAGAGGTGGTTAGACAGAAGTGCTGAGCCTAGGTTATATCCCCCAAAGTCTAGAAAGACCACAGCTTTTGAGTCTTGTTTGTTTGCTTCTTTGCCCACTTTGTTTTGTTGTTTTTCTTTTATTGTGGGGACAAGGTTGCTCTGGTCTGTAAACCTGACCACTAAGCAAGTGGCGATGCATAGTGGGTGCACCTCCTGAGAGCACTGGGGCACCCCTGGCAGCCAGCATTCCTGGGCAGAGGGGGCAGGCGAGAGCTCTGGTGCACCCCTGAGAGTGCCAGCTGGGGAGTAGGGGTGCTAAAAGCAGTCACCCCATGGCTGACTGCACTCACCTGGAAGTGCTGGTCAAAAGGATTGGCCATGGGGGAGCCCCCACCCCATTTGGCAGGATCAGCTGGGGGGGGCCCCCGCCCCCCCCCCCCCCCCGGTCACTGACTGTCTGCTGTTGGGGGGAGGCAAGTGCCCCCCAACATCAATTACACATGCACTGAGCTGACTAGCTTTAAGAAGGAAGCTGGGTGATGTTGGCACTGGATTTATGACCCAGATACCTTGTTCCTGGTGGACCCAAACCCTCAGACCAACCATGACATTTCCATTCGATAATAGGCATTTTTTTTTATATACATAATGATAGCAGGTAAGAATAATACAAGCAGTTCTATATGTACCAGTCCTAGGGATGTCATCAAAGTCAAGGTACATCTGGCCAGGATGTGAGCTTCATTCTGAGGTTCTCTCTTGAATGTCAGATGTCAGCAGCCTGGAGGTTGGATTCAGAGTCAGGGCTGGGGCCCACCACCCTCAGTGGGGTGGATGAGATGGGCTGGTGGTATGCCCTCTGTCCATAGAGCCTCGGGTTCCCCTCTCAGGGACACTTTTTTGCTCTGAAATCCCTTCTTTTGTATTGTTTTCCCCTCCTGATGACTCTTCATCCATGGGCATTGCTGATTGGTCTTCCTGTGGTCATCATACTGTCCACATTCTGTCCTGTCATCATATTCCTTTGTTTCACAAGCCCATCACATGCACACATCCTAATTTGGGCTTTCCTGGTCTTCTTATTTGGCCTGTTCCCCAAAACCAGAAAGCCCCAGGGCTCTACAGTTGGGCAATGTGACCTGATGCTACCTTATCTCATGTTATGGAACAGTGTGCAACATGTCTTTAATTTCCCAGCCTGTGCGTCTGCTTGTTGCTTGCCTGTATCAGATACAACGGGCCTTGGAGAAACTTTCTCACAGACAGGCTTTTTAGAAATGAATTAACACTTGCTGTTTCCCTGTACCATTAAATACATATCTACTTTACGTATAAGCCAGTGCCCAAAAGCAAGGCTTTATATACCATTTTCTAGCCATCAGGTGAGTGACCCACTTATACTTACTTTGTAGCTGCCATTAGAAGTAACTCCTATTTTTATTGCACAGGGTCTGTGTGAGGTGAGATATCTTCTTAGGGGAGGGGTTATAAATGAGCAGCAATGTCAACATAAACAGAAGTTTACTTCTCTTGACTACAGAGTAAAACTATGCTTCTCAGCTCTAGCTGTGCCCAAGTGTGTGGATGTTTCATATGAAAAACCAGGATTAGTCCTTTGTTTCAAAAGTTGGCTGGGCATGGTTGCATCCCTTCTTCCCCTCCACCCCCTTTAAGCCAGTAGTCGAGTGCTTAGAATGCTCTTGTGAGAGACCTAGGCTTAACTTCCCTTCTTTGTGATTTGAACGCACACCTAACACAACACTTCCCTAAACATCAGACATACAGACAGTCTTGGGTGCAGAATTACTCTACCTTCCTCCTGTTGTAGCTCTGTGGCAAAGAATTATCACTGGGACAAAGAGAAGGGGGTACACCTTGATAAACTAGCACTTAAGACACAATCATTCAATGATTTAATATAAAATATGGAAGCAGGTCTAGGAGCATGGACCAGCTTGCAGATCTCTGCCCTAACAACTAGATGAGAAATCCATTCTTTCCCTTCCTCTGGGCCAATGAATCTTAATTTACTTGCTGTAGAGTGGTACAGCTTAAGCAGGACAGGAAGGAAGTGATTAGGGCATTCTCTTAGCAGGTTAAGATGTAAACTTGAACTGTCTCTGACTGATAAGGAGATTGAATGAGATATCTGACTTCCTGAGCAGGTTCATTACTTTCTAAACTATTATATAAGATATGAGCATTGTTTCCAATGCCCCATTTTCTTCCTGATACATTGTAAAAGAAAAAAGTTAGAACTGCTCTATTTTTCAAAGAATCCATATAGGCACCTAGGTAGGACTCTGGGCCATAGAAAAGATACCCCCCCTGCCTCCCCCCAGCAGTGTCAGGTGCCTAAACCATGTGAGAAGTTACCTGAACTCCTCAGTGCCTAGTATTTTCTATTGGCAAGGTCTATGTGGCCCCTTGTTCAGCATGCTGACTTTTTGGATCCTATTCTGAAGCACTAAAACACACTTGCTCCCTTGTTGAACTCAGGACTGCTGCTGAGAAACAAGCCTCACCTATTTACTCCTGATTTTCTGTCTTAGGGCCTGTTGACAGCTCTGGGTTGCATGCTCTGGACCCCTCTGAGAGACCTCCAATGTTTAATTGCTGCACTTCAGCTTGTATTCTGACAGTGCATAGAAAACTGTACTGTCTGTCCCTTTTTATAAGCCAAAAACTAATGCTCAAAAAAACCCCTTTGCTGAACATGTCAGTTGCATTCTTTGCAATACAGATCTTTTAACATTCTGAGCCATAGCATTAGAAAAAGATATTCTTACAAACCTTCCCAAGACTAAAGTTCTAAATTATTGTGCAGCAAAAGTGATTGTAGTAGACCTCCTGCCTTTTCCTATCACAGAGACTTAGATTTTTTTGAGTGAATAGTTTTTGCTATCCAATACTATCAGAGAAACATTTTCCCAGAATAGTCAGACAAAAAAGGTCTGGGAGGATATTTCAAAAAGTAAAGCAGTTGCTATGATTGGCATAGAATGGAGTGGTTCATTTCAGTACTTCTATGATCTCTAGTTCACCATAAAAATAGATTTTATAGTTTTGACCACTCAGTGGATCTATTTCTCTCAGTTTATTTTATATTTATTACTTTGTATTATTGAACAGATATACAGACCTCTCAGTTTATTTTTTTATGCCATGAAATCAGAACCTGCCACATTCTGAAATGGGAGACAATAGGTGGATTATCAGTGTCATGTCTCTCATACACAAAATAAGATCGGAGTGATTTTACAATATCAATTGAAGCAGCTAATGATAGCTGTACAATTTTCACTGAACATTAGGTTTGATATGCCTTGGTCAGTTTGTTGAAGGACAAATTCCTTAGGATAATTACCCTATCTAGAGTAACTAGTTCACTGCTATTTTTTTTTTCCATGAGAAAATGAAGTATTAGACAAACAGTCAAATCGTACATGGTAAACAGTATCTACTTGTACCATTAGTTGTCTGTAGGCCACAGAATGACACTGAAGGAGGCAATTTTAATCCAGGAAATTATTGCACTGAAATTTGTGCCAAATTGTACTAATGTAAGGCTTTTTATTGCAAGGAACTGAGCTCTCTTAAATCTCACTTTATTCTAGTGGAAGTAGAGGGAGTGTGTAGAATGAGGATCTAGTATTGCCATTGTAACAAATGCTAGGTACAGATGTTACACATAATGTGCTTTAAGCATGCAGAAAGCACACTAGAGCAGTGACAGAACAGTCAGTAACAGCCTCTGATCCCAGCACTATTCACAGGCTGTCGGAGAGCAGGCAGGGGTGGGGGGGTGGGGGGAAGGGGGATTTCTGTCCCCGAAGCTGCCCCAGCCCTGCAGCATGCCATAGCCTGGCTGGGAGGGTGCTGTGAGGGAAGGAGGCTGGGGTCTGTTTCATGGCAGTAGCTGCCAGAGTGGCGTCTCTCCCCAACCCTACCTCCCCTCCTGTCAGCAGCAGCTGAGGGTGGAGAGGGGTGTAAGGGAACCATTCTGCCACATGGGCCCCCTGACATCTTGCTGGTTTGGGGCTTGAGGGACTGGGCTGGGTCCATGTTTCAGAGAGGCTCTGTTCACCCACCCCCTGCCCAAGTGACCTGGCAGCTGCCACTAGAAGTTTCAAAGCAGGGCTCCTCCAGCTTTTTGCCTTACCAGGAACTGTGGCCAGGGGAGAAAGGGAGCCCCCTTGCTATGAGGGCCTCTCATCACAGCTTGCTGGCTTGGACATCAGGGGAGATGGCTTGGGGTCTACACAGCATAGGACTCCCTTCTCTCTTCTGGCCCTAGTTCCCAGTGCAGTGAAATGTGGGGCTGGGCAGCTCTGCTACAGCTGCTGGATGCTGCTGTCAGGAGGCTGGGGTTGGGGTAAAGGGACCCTCCCTGCTATAGGGACCTGGCCTGGCAGCTCACAAAGATACCAGCTAGCAAGCTGTGGGGGGCTCCCTACCCCTCCTCTGCCCCAGCCATTGTTGACAGGTGGCAGAGGGAATGGATTTGCGGGGGGAGGAGGGGGCTTCTCCAACAGCCTCCTGGGAAGCATGTGGGAGCACCCCTGACTTCCTGGCCTTGGCCAGTGCAGGCAGGCACCATGCCCCATCCCATCAAGCAGCATATGTTTGTTCATTTGGGTTCCACTGTAACTCATAGCACTTTAAATACAGTGTGATAGAGCACTTTATTCCAGGGGCTTTTTGAACATCTGTACTTAGCCAAATTCTTTGTTAAATCAGGAGAAGTCAAATGTATAGTGCTAGCATTTCTGTATATATATATATTACAAATGTGAAAAGGTTCTTCAGTACAATGCGATGGTTCAATCATTGTCATACAAATTCCTAGATCAACCCCTTCCAGAATAAAAAATACTCAAGGAGCTGCCCACATGGACTCCCTCATGGAGATGCTTCCCCACAATATATTAAGAAAAAATTTGTTCCCTCCACCTCCTCTCTTCTTCTTCCCAACACGCATTCACAAAGGAATAGCCACAGGAGAGGTCTTCTGGATTAGTGAGGCCTTTAGACCTGTCTGCAACTACTAAGAGCCCATGTACAAACATTTAAAGAAAAGTATAATCAAACTCTTAGCAAGAATTATATATTGTATGAATTCATATTTTCCTGACACCATCTTCTGTCTATCCTGCCCCACATTTATTTGATCTTCAAAGTAAAAAGTGTGCTTCTTTGTTTAATCACCACATACAAGTATCACACAAAGATAGGAGAATAGATGTGTAATTGTAAGAGTACATACCCCCTTTGTCTGCCAGTCAAGGTTCTCAGTAGTTTTGTAAGACGGTATTGCTTGTTTATCAGGTGTTCTGGGTAACAATCAATCTGTTTGACCTTTTACTTTTGTACCAGATAATTCACTGATCTCTGAAGCTGCTATTTCCTAGCTAAAATTAGGAAACTAGGATGCAATCAGAGCACTAGTTGGCCAAAGAGCAGTGTGTTTCTGTTGCTAAGACACTGCACTGGGAATCAAGGTACCTGGGCTGTTTCTTTAGTTGTGCAACTGCAGTGTGACCCAGGGCTAATTAGTTCACCTCTCTGTGCCCCCGTTTCCCTGTCTGTTAAACAGTGATATTAATAAATACCTTCCTTAATAAAGGCAGATCTATTCAGAAACAGTACTATGGAGTCACTGGGTGCATCTACATGTGCAATTAATGCAAAGCAATATACTCCAGAAAAGTTTGAACTGGAGTAAACTGCTTATGGGCACAGCATCTACACATGCACCTGGGACAGCAGCAGTTTGGGCCACAGAGAAGCAGACTTGGGCTGGCAGAAGGAACTGGGGGGGGGGGGGGGGGGGGGGGGGGGGGGGGGGGGGGGGGGGGGGGTATCCCCGGGCTACTGGTGGCAGCTTTGGGTGGCACAAGGGCTGACTGGGCCATAAGAGTGCTGAAGGGGCAGCGCTGTGTGGCTAGATGGCATGCAGGAGTCTGGCCCCTGTCTGGCTGGGCTGACTGGGCACAATTTATACCTGCAATCAGCATCTACACAATCATTTACAGTAAATTACCCTGACATAAGATAGCACTGTTAAGGTCAGTACTATCTTATGCTGGCATAAATTAGTTTACTGCAGCCTAATAGAACTGCATGTATAGTGATGCTTGACTCTGCAGCTAATTAGTCTACTCCACAGTAAAGCACGTGTATATGCGGCCACTATGTATTATCTTAATATTCGAGTAATTATGCTTTGTGTTCTAGAATATATTTATTATCAAAAGTACAGATTCACTGATATGCTCTGGCTGTTCTGTGCCTTCATAGATTCATAAATTCATAGATGTAGGGTCGGAGGGGACCTGAGCGTATCATCAAGTCTGGCCTCCTGCCCTGGGCAGGAATAAATACTGGGCTCATATGACCCCCACTAAGTTAAACTCATATGACTCCAGCTAGGTAGTTATCAAGCCTCCTTTTAAAGACCCCTAAGGTAGGAGCAAGCACCACTTCTCTTGGAAGCTGGTTCCAGATCCTGGCCACCCTGACTGTGAAGTAGTACCTCCTGATGTCTAGGCTGAACCTACTCTCAGTAAACTTGTGGCAGTTATTCCTTGTTACTCTTGGAGGCTCTTTGGGGAACAGGGTCTCACCCATTCCACTCTGGTAGCCCCGGTAAGTTTATAGATGGCCACTATATCCCCTCTCAGCCTTCTCTTGTGAAGGCTGAACAGGTCCGGGCCCCTCAGCCTCTCCTCTTAGGGCCTGCCCTGCTGCTCCCTGATCATGCGAGTGGCCCTCCTCTGGACCCTCTCAATGCTGTCCACATCCCTCCTGAAGTGCAGCGCCCAGAACTGGACACAGTACTCCAGCTGTGGCCTGACCAGTGTCGCATAGAGTGGGAGGATCACCTCCTTGGACCTGCTCATGATGCATCTGTGGATACATGACAAGGTGCGGTTAGCCTTGCTGACCGCGTCCTCACATTGGCGGCCCATGTTCATATTAGAATCAATAATGACTCCAAGATCTCTTTCTGCCACTGTGCTTTCAAGACAGGAGTTCCCCAGCCTATAGGTATGCTGCTGGTTCTTCCTGCCCAAGTACAATACTCTGCACTTGTCAGTATTGAATCCCATCCTATTTACATTTGCCCACCCCTGTAACTTGTCCAGGTCCAGTTGTATCCTGTCCTATCACTTCCAGTGATGCAAAGCAACCATAACCCCAGTTTAATATGCATTAATGTCTACTTTGCATCACCAGAGCAGCAAAAACATTTGGAGTGTATCAGTGACTTCTGTACATTATTATGTTTAATACTTAATTCACTTTTTGGATCAGAATTTTAGTTGGGTTTCTTGATTCTCCTTTAAATTGACCTTGGATTAAAAATTTCCCTGAGATATTTTTTGTGTTGTATACTTTACTATATATTTACTTTATAGCCCCTTGTTCTGGCAGAGTAGCACTTTAAAAATATGTAAATTTAAAGATGCTAATTGTGGGTAATGTCTCTGTATCTTGCTTTGCCATTCCTCATATAGTCTCTTGTAAATTCTTAATAAATTAGTGTGCTTGTTTCACAGATCTCTTGCTTAAAGCATTAAGAAACAGAGTAATAACAATATTAATGGCATATATTAGTCACTCTTGCCTTAGCTACATCTCAAAGTAGACATAACATGTAATCTTATTTTTTAACTTATGTGCGCACTTAAAGCATAGCTGAAAGATGCATTTTAGAACACTGAAACTTAAATAAATACCAACAATTGAAGCAATTACATACTATTAGAATTGAATTTAGCCTACCACCTTGCCTACTAGGACTGAAGGGATCATACAATGATTGGTTAGAACTCATTGTTAATTGGGTTGTAATATTAAGATCCTATAGAGGAATAACAATGGCTCCTAACATTTTTCACTTAGGTTGACAGTTTTGTTATCAAGCAAACAGCACTTATATAAACTCTTTGTGGAAAGTCTGGTTACAGCTGTTTTCAGGCAACAAATATATGTGATTGAGCTGCTGAAAAAATACACTCAGGGCATATCTACACAAGACATTTACTTCACACTAGACTCATTAGCTGAGCAGTAAACATTGCATGTCTACATGTATGCCTCTATTAGGCTGGAATAAACTAATTTACTCCACAGCAGGATAGTATTTGTAAATACAAGTACTATCCTGCTGCAGAGTTTTTTACTACTGCCCTGGATGCCCTATTGGCTATTCCCACACTGAAGCACCCTTGTGCCCCAGCCAGCCCCTCTACAGCACATTGAGCCAAGGGGAGCAAACCCAGGCTGGCAAGCTGACCCCTCGAGCTCCCTGTCAGCTGAGGTTGCTCCAGCTTATCGTTCCAGAATTTATTGCTTCACGTTAATATGCACGTGTAGATGAACCCTAAAAGATTCATGTTTCTTTCTAAACTCCTCATAGGTTTGGGGTTTTTAGGACCAAAATGGCTGCCTGATTTTTAACATATCCTGCCAGCCAAGCAAAAGCAGAGGTTTTTTAGTTGTTGCAGAATTTGAAGGGATAAGGTATCCTTATTTCATACCTTTTATAAAGGAATTCTTCCTTCTCCATTATTTACTCTTCCACCACTCAGCACAGCTACCATCATAGCTGGGCTCATGAGCATATTAGTAAAGTGGTTTTATCTCCTACTTGAAAATTTTCTAGGGTCTATCAATGAGGTTGGCAGTGTGCAGCAATGTAAGTTATTGATATATTCCTTGCTTTTCTGCACCTTTCACTGATAAAACTCTTGCAGCATTTCTCTGGGGTATCCATAATATTCTAGGAAGGAGAATTAGTGCAGTAGGTATCACAAGGCAAGCAGGCATTATTCTATTCCGCCCACTAATACCTACTATTTTTATATTCATTTTCTCTGGTCACACTGACCAGAGTGACCATAGTCACTCTGGTCAGTGACTATGCATTTCTTGGGACCTTATAAGTCCTTCTAAGTACCCACATATACTGAGAAGATTTCTCTCACCCTGTGGAAAATGGCCTCAATAGAATCATTCATCTAGTCTTTGAACTCTGATCCCAATGGAGTCTTGTACAGAAGTGCTCCACATAGTTCTTCCTTGAAGGGTCTTGAGTGACAACACTCTTTGTCATATTCCACACACCCCATTGGAATTCAAGGAAGCACCAGAACTATCTGAGACAACATTAATTCCATCAAAAAGTCTCCGCAGTAGCTGCTGCTGAGCAGACATGGGAGACTATGGCAAAATACAGGACATCAGTAATGATGGGGTACTAGTGGAGTAGGGTAGGGACAGAAACTATTTAGGGATAGAGGATTCCTTCACCACTAATAATCAAGATTTAGGATGCCTGTATCTTAAGATGTTTCCTGCCTTGATAGCTAACAAATGCAGAATATGGAATGGGTCCGTTTTTGGTCACTTCTAAGGCAGGCAATGAATGCGCATTCAGTTTTAATATCAATCTACATTTCTGATCAAGCAAAGGCTTTCCTTCCCCAAACCTCCTGACTAATGGCCTGAACTACTGAACATGTTGTATTCCCATTAAATACATCTCTGTTCTGAAACCAAATATCAGTTAAATAAATATTGTATACTTTGCCAGGGAAAAAACTCAATGGTTTACCCTAAACTCACTAAAATAATTTTCTCTTATTTGAACTGCTCACCTGTAAGTATGCATTTAGAATATTCTTGGTGTTCCTGGTGATTATAGTTTTTGATAACAAAGTCATATCACTGCCTCAAGATATGGAGTAACTTTCCCTTATCAGAATAAATCACACATTTCAGCACTGTTATGAATTAAAAGCTGATAGGTGAATAAATCAAAGAGACCTGCTTTACTATGCTAGGCTAGTATACTGTAATAGTAAGTAATGCAAAATGAATTCTGCAGTGTGACTATTTTTCTCCCAAGCCCTTCTTCACTCAACATAATTCTGTCTTGAAGTGGTAGCAATGTGGCACATGGTACAAATTAAACTGTGCAAGACTTATTCTGAAACTTAATTTACTCAAAATAAGGGGATAGAGTTGGATAAATCACTTTACTGGTGCCAGTTTAAGCCTGCACCCTTGTCTTCCCTTCTCCTGTGCTGCAATATTTTTGTGATGGTGCACTATCGTTATCTGTGTTTATTTTTCAGTCCCCAGTGCTTCCTGGTGACAAGTGACTCTAGTGAATATTTTTGTTTGACAAAGATTGAAAATATGTAATAATTTGACTGCACCATGGCACTGATATTAAAGAGGTAGATTTTGCTTGTGTCTATCAATTCAACATTTTTATTCAGTGATATGCATAAAATTAACAAAAAGTTATTTAAGATCACAAGAAAGAAAATCAAGGAAAATTATGTTTTTAAAATAACTTCTGGGCATGATAGAGTGACAGATATTAGTGTGATACTACTGGCCACATCCAAGGAAATTTATTACTTAAAATAGTTCTTTTAATATACAGCTGGTATAAAAATGTTTTCTTTCTGTTACTAATTTGCAATAATATTTAGTAATTCATAGTAGTCATACTGGTTTCACTCAGATAATAAGTCATTCAGGAACAGGATGTATTTCATGTTTATGTAGTGTTTATTATGACTAAGTCTGAGCCCCTATCTCTTAATATTAAACGCTGAAAATGCCTCTATGGGTTGGAAGGTCAAGCCCCTGCAAAAACACAGGATTGATATTCCTGAACCATTCTAGATGGACACATATCCACCCTCCTTTTGAAAACATCCTGCAACTTCTTTATATTGCAAATAATAATAGTGATTCTTAAGAGCCAGAGAGAGGAAGTCTTTGGAAAGCACAAGAAACAGCATTGGTCTACAACCTCAGAAACTAAAGTACATCTTCTTAAGTGGAATCTAGTGACACTGGCTAAGGACAGACATTCAAAAAGCTTGAGCCTGAATTGATTCAATCTTTGCAGGTTAGTCTAACCTGGCTAGGCTAAAAAAAAGTTTAACTGAACAGAGATCCCAGACATGCAGGTACATGCCTGCAGTGGCTCAGGCTAGCTGCCAGGGAGCACTAGATTAGCCCTCCCTTCCCTTGTACACTGCTGAGCTGAGAGGGGTGTGGCCAGACCCTATCAGGATGCTTTGATTAGGAGGGGTTCCCCCACACTTCTGACCAGCTCAGCAGGGAATTGATAACAGTGTTTATCACTCTTAACTCAGTGTTTATCACCTCATTAAGAAAACAACAGAGGGACATTACCGGCTACCTGTTGATTCTCCCTTTGTCCCGTCTGCCACACCACGGACCTTAGCTAGATATGTGGTCTGCTAGGTAATGCTGAGATATGTCTGCAAGGCAGATGGGACAGGGAGGGGAAGGGGGGAGCAGGGACACCTGCCATATGTGCTGAGCTCCAGCCAGGGAGCAGAGGGAAGGGGCCAGCTCTGCTGTGGATCAGAGAGTCCCACCCAGTCCAGAGAGCATGCCAGGATGTGGAGGGTATCTGATTTAACTTAAACCAGCAAGGGGTCTGGGACAGACATTGCATAAATGGATTTGGCCCAAATCAGTTAAGTCTGATACTGCATTCAACCAGGTTTATCTCAAACTGATTTCAGCCATTTTCAAACTGCACTGAACATCTGTTCTGCTACAAGTTTAAACCATTTTCTGATCACTTAAACTGTTTTAAGTGTAATGTCTGTCCCCAGCGTTTAGCAATTAATTATCTGTTAGGGTACAGATCCGGAACTTTAATGCCAATAATGCCTATTACTTCAGTATGTAGAGTGACATTCTGTGCAGCTCCTCTCAGAGCCCTCTTCAACAGGAGGCAGTGTACTAGCAGGCAGATGGCACTGGGGATAGGCTCATTAGCTTCTAGTTGAGAATATAAACTATGTGGAACAGCTTGGCATGTCCGAGTAAGCCACTGCCTGGCATGACAATTTTGCAGTGGAGACATGCCCTTAGAGGGAGGGAGTACAAAAGCTTCTAAATAAGGAAGAAACTTAGTAGGGCATTTAGGTATTTGTAGTTTGGACATCACTGCTGCCAGCAGCAACAAGGTCAAAGGAAGTACTACCTGAAAAATCAAACTAATCAGTTGACCATCCTGGGCTAACAGGAGCACTTTCTATCCCTTTTCTGTGTCTTTTTTTTTTTTTTTTTTTACATTTCTCACACTCAACCTCCGAATAGTGTCAGAGAAGCAAGAACAGTTTTGTGCTTCGCCTGACCCACCAGTGTGAACAGTTCAATAGTCTTCTCACCAATTCTATTTATAGGTTCTGTTTTGGTTTTACAATATAAGATATGTTAAAAAATGTTAGGAATGAAGATGGCAGAACTGCCAAGCAAATGCTTGCCAACAGATATATATACGATTCTATAGATGTGCAGCATTTATCTGTGTGTGTAGGTTTGTGTATATGTATGTATTTAATTTACTTTAAAACTGGCTATATTCCATATAGCAACAGTTAGCATAGGAAATGCAAAAAAGAACTGTAGCTCCAATTAGCAATCCTACAAATGCTTACTCCAATGTGATTGGAGTAACTTTTGAATCACAAAATTTAACTTGTTTTTCCAGTTTTCAGAAATATCATTTTAGAGCATAACACTATGCACTCATCTTGGGTTCTGAAAGGCTCTTTCTTTCTTGAGAAATATCACCAGTAATAAGGGGTTTCAAATTATGCCTTCAGTTGCACCTGTACAGCCCCAGTGCTTTCATTGATTCAGTGACTTTGCACAGATGTGACTGATTGGCCCTATAATTGGAACTTGCTAATTAGTTCTTTTGCTGCACAGAAGAAATAAAATTCATCTCACCTTTCCTTTAACAGTGTTGATTTTTAAGGCTTACAAGAATAAAAATGGGGGAGGGGGAAACATATTTGAGTCATGGACAGCCAGGTTTCTGAAGGATATCTAGGCATCAACAGATATTAGTAGGTACCCAAGATAGTTTTTCTAAAGTGTCTAGGCAACCAGCTTCCAGGCACTTTTGAAAATGGCACTGGGAACATAGGACTTGATGGGACCTCTTGCCCCATTATGTCCTGTTTTCTTCAATCAAGGCATCTATGTAATAAGATTTGTCCAACGTGTCCTCAGGAACATCCACTCCATCCCCTCCTACAGCTACGAAGTTTGTAATAACTAACTTGGGATTTTAAGTAAAACAAACAAAAAACCCTTTCCCTAAGAAAATCTCAACACAACTTTAATGTACCACAGAAAAGTAGTATGAGACACAGGGGGTACCTGTACACAAGCCAGGAGGGCTGCTCCAACATGCTGTAATTACAGTGTCTCAGAGCAGACTAAATTAATTGAGTCTGCTGAAGCGTAGTAATTACCGTGCTCCAGCTAGCCTCCACTTCTCGTGTATCAGCATCCCCACATTTCAAAATGGTGAGCTTTAGATAAAGTGCCCCCACCACCATTTTGAAGCATGGGGATATCGATACATGAAATGTTACAGGCACTTTAATTAGAGCAGCTCTTGGAGCCATGGGTGACTGGTGCCACCTTAGTCTGGAGCCAGCAACCAGTCAGCAACTGGGGGGGTCCCCCCGCAGCCAATGTCACAGACCTGGAGAGTTCCCCCATGGCTGATCATGAGATGATCGCTGCAGCACTCCACTCCCTGGCTGGTGCTTGCAGCAGGGGCACATGGCACTCCTGCCTGCCCTCCTGCATGTCAACTAAGTGGCATGTGCAGCTGGTCAGGGGGTGCACTGGCCCTCTCAGGGGGTGTACATGCACCCCCGTGCACCTCCTACACATCACCACTGCTCAGAGCTCCCCGCCACCCCCCCCCTGGTCCAGAGCACATGTAGAAACACCCTGGAGTACTAAGACATCTATCTGCCTCAATAAATCTAACCCTAAACCACCAGATATGCAATACACCAAAGAAGCTTTAGCAAGCTGCTATTTTTTCATGGCTGTTGCTTAATATGGGTTTTTACTAGCTGGATAGATGCGGTTTCCTCAGCACACCCACAAGTAGCTTCTCCCAAAACTGTGAGAAGAATTTTGTCTGAGGAAATAATCATAGGACACAGTTTGTTGGTATGTCTATTATACCTAGCTCTAGGGTACATAGTTTTTAATACTGAAACTTGCCTCCACAATGAAGCTACCTCTCCATGTTCCTTCAGTTATACAACACCATGGAATCTCTTGGCATTTGTTTTGTCTGCATCATTACTCCTGTACTGGTGTTGCTTGCACAAACCCACCACTCAGTAAACCAGGAGATTGCCTGGCCATAGAACTCACTCACTTCAGGCTAAGGAATGATGTTAGCAGTGACTGTTCTTGCAGCAAGACTTTGCACTCTTTAGAAATTTTTCAGAGGCATAGGTACTTAGGTGGTTCTGAACTGATTTGGGGAGAGAGAAAAGAGAGGGAAGGAATGGTCCTTCCCATTTTTCTCTATCAAATAAGCAGAATGTTCAATAGAACCTGCATCACCCAGACAAAATGGTAGCATTATATGTAGATCATGTAGGTAGATTGCACATTGGTTTGTGAGAGTCCCACTCTATTAGTACCCACATGGTAAGATACTGGGTATCCAAAGAGCCCTTTTCAAAACATTAATTATATATCTTTTCTGACTTTTTTTTTAAAATGGTGAAATGTCTAGGAAATTTTGACATTTGTTTTTTCAGTTCAATTTGGAATGTTTTCTTATTTTCAGAATTTTGCTCAGTGTAACCCTGACTGTGGGGCTACCCATAATGCCACAACCCAGCTCTGGATCCCTGGACATTCCCATGGCCTGGAACCACCCGCCCTGCTGGAATGAAGAAGGTTCCCCTCACAGGAAGGCACCTAGTGTCCCTGGACCTTCGATTAGACACCATACAATTTACAACTATGTACACTTTATTTACAAAGCGTTAAAGAAAAGGAAACTATTTAACATACAACTGATAAACTGTCAGAAACTTTTTGATAGCCTCAGTCAATAACATTGTACAGGATGATGGCTTCAGATGGTATGTGTACATAGGTCACTAGGACCGAATGCCCAGGGAAGTGGAGCTGCTCCCATGCCTCTCCCACAGGAAGAATGGGAAGATCCTCGCTGTGCTGCAGACACATGCTCCCTCGCTGAAATCCCTGAAAGATAGCTTACCCTGCCCTGGGGTTGGAGCGGGGGTGGTATCTGGAGGGGCCAGGTGATCCTTGGACAGGGTTCCCAGGGGGAAAGGAGCAAGAGAGGTGCTGTAGCTGGGCTTCCTAACCCTCCAGTCTGTAGCACGGCCTGCACTTTCCTCAGGCTCTGGCAGCTCTGAGGACAGGACACCGTACCCAAGCTCTCTCACAGCTCTCCTTTTCCCCATGATGGTTGCCTCCAGAGCAGGCTTCATCTGTCTTTATCACATGATCTCTGGGGAGCCATTTTCCCCTTTCCAAAATGGCTGCCTCTGGAGTGGGTTTCTATCACATGGTCTCCCAGGAGCCATGCTGCCCCATGCTGCTTCCTGGCTGAGTTCACCCTGGGACCTTGTTCTCTCAGGTGAGGTGATTTAATTGTTTGTTACATCAATATAAGAATTCCAGTCCACATCCACTGGATTTTAAACATGAAAGGTGATCTACTACTGGATGGGAGCAGGGTATGGCTTTTTGCTAGAGTTGCTTCTCTACCACCCTTCCCTTTTCAATTTTTGGGTACTGAACTCACACATGTTCCTCTGCAGTGCATTGAATAAGTAGCAAGGCTGCCACACAGGTGGGGCCCTCCCAAATCTCTCTTACAAACTGATTTCTGTCATGTTGATTGCAGTGAATATGTTTAATCTGTAGGTAAATGTACCAGTTGTTGTTCTCAACACGATCTACTAATCTGCCTTTTAAATTATAAAGATTGTAAACAATAAATAGTCAAAATGCCTAACATATGGCAAGTGCTACAATAAACAAATGTTTAATAACAATCCTTTGATTTATTTCTGTGGCACAGGTCAGTGCATTGCAACACCCAAGCTTCAGTTTACTGGGTTAATAAAACATTGTTTTACAAAATAAGATTCTATTATTTCCATTTATATGCAGTTGAGATTTTAACAATCACAGTAGGAGATTTATAATGACTGGAGGTGGAGAATGTGGAATGAATTTAATGATGGATAATGAAATCAGATTGTTTTGTGCCAATAGTAGCCAAAAGTGAATGTAGCATTATTAGAATATCAGTCTGGTAACTTATTACACTACTGAGGAACAAAGGAAAAATAGTAAAGAAACAGAATTCAGTAATTACTTTGTGACATATTCTGAGATTAAATATGGTTACCTGAACATTGTTAACCAGACATGGGAGCATTATTTTTACTGTAATAATTTAATGTACAAATTAGTATGTAGAATAAATGGGTGCCTCATTTAAAAATAAGCTAGTCTCTTTTTTTCTAATTTGTGGGACTAGAGATCAGTTTACCTAGTGACCTAATACTCAATGTACCCATTTAAAAAATAAATTCAATAGATCTTTCTAAGAAATACATACATATTCTCTGCTTAAAGGCAAAATTTAAGGGAATAGAGTAATCTAGATACAGGACAGAACTATACCAATGTTTTTTCTGGGATTTGATAAGTCATTCCCTGTTTAAATTCTGATAGGCTTCATTTCATTGACTATTTGATTTTAAAAACATAGTAATGGATACAGTGCTGAATTTGTATGCACATGAAGTAGAGTCGGGTTGTTGTTGTAGCCCAGGAAATATATAAGACAAGGTTTTTTTGTGGTATCTTTCACCTTTGTGTTATCTTTCCCACTTATATATTTAGAATACTTGTTGAACAAACTTTCAGGCATCAAGGACACTTGCACACATGCTCCAAGGATGGGGGAGAGTGCTTTAATCAGAGCCGCTCTAATTTAAGTGCCGCAGCATCTTGTGTACTAGCATTTCTGAGTTTGAAAATGGCGATGGAGATGCTTAAATGAAAGCTCATTCAATGAACTTTAGTTAAAGCACCCCCACCACCATTCTGAAGCACGGGGACTCTAATACACAAGATGCAGAAGCTGGCTGGAGCATGGTAATTACCACACTCCAGCAGACTCATTTAACCAAGTCTGCTCCCATGCGTTATAATTGCAGTGCATCAGAGCAGCCCCGCAGCATGTCTACAAGGACCCCAAATACCCTTTTTCAGGTCACCTTTTGCATAAGAATTTGGTACTGGCCCTTAAGAATCTGTGTCTTACTGAAAGTCAATGAAACTTAAGCTTTTCACTGTCTAAGTAAATTTTGAAAATGAGAGTTAAAAGTCAGATAGAGTATGTTTATCACAAGTGGAAAATCAATATCTAGTGGGACTTCCGTATATACCATATATTTTTGCATATAACGCACCTGTGAATATAATATGCATATTGTTTTTGAAATGCAGAATGAAAAAGAAATCCAGAGATATTGCTTCACAGAGAAGGGACAGAACCTAATCTTCAAATAACTCACTTTCCCTTTCCTGATTTAACTAAAGCTCACACCCTAGCTGCTGATGAAGACTGGTCTCTATGCATGGATCTATGATTTTGAAAGGAGTGAAAGAGTCTCCAAGGGTGTGAAATTGGAGAGAGAGACTTGGAGCAGCTACTAGACAGCAAAATTATCCTTAGAAAAGTAAGCTTGATTTGCAGAACATCAAGACTATGAAAAACAAGGGATAAGCATTAACACCTCTAGCAATGTGCAATTAAGTCAATTGACTCTCTCAGCTGCCTGAATAGTAATGTAACAGCTGCTGCACTGTAAAACAGGACTCAAAGCAGGGTGCCTCTGTGCCAGGCAGAAAATCAGCTTCCAGTTTAATGAATGCACCCCAATTTTGTGGGGATGATTTTTGGTGGAAAGATGCATGTTGTATTACGCAAGAAAATACAGTGTCTAGTTACTTAACTTACATGACACTTTTGGCCTTTAAAATTCTGACTCTTAGTTACTTTTGAAATCATTTTATTATTTTTCTTTTCAAGCATTATGAGAAAAAGATATAATAGTTCAGAGAACCTATATTTCTCACAGTCAGGAACAGAATAATTTAACTTAAAGACAAATGTTAATATAAAAATAATCTATCCCTTTTTATCCCTACCCCACAAAAAATGTGTTTGTTCCATTTAATGAACCAGTAAAAAGTAATAGGAGGTGAAGATGTGTAACAAATTTTAGGATCCATCCTTGGAAAAAGTTTCTTACCCCCACCCTGATTCAATACTCTATCTATCTGTCAGTGTATCTGGATAACCATATGACAAGACAAGCTAGCAGGGGTTCTATAAGCAAAAATTGTGCTTCTCTAATCTGATGGATTTATTAGAACATATCAGCAAAAGTGCTGATGAAAGAGAACCAAATTAATTATTTCGATTGAGTTTTTCAAGAAAATTGTACTGAAGGACTTTTCTAGACCTTGTTATGGCTGTACAAAGTAAACTTCTCTCCTGGCTTAGCTATTAGCAATTGGCTAAGAAAAAAGAAATGCAAAATAAGAATTCGTGGTGAATTTTAACCTGTTTTAAGATTAACAGTGGAATGCTGCAAGGATTTGTACTTCAAGAGCTATTCTTTTAAAATATATTAAGCAATGAAGTGGAAGAGGAATATGGCAACATTTACAGTTAGTGCACTATGTTAAAGATATTAAAACCAGATAAAAAAGAAATTTAAACTAAAAAATAGCCATCATGATGGCAGACAGTTCAGCTCTTGAAAAATGCAAAGTAATGTACAGTGGAAGGCATATCTTAACTATTTATATACTTGAAGTTTGCAAGCTAATAGCTACTTACAAAAAAAAAATCCATGTGAGGGGTCACAGCAGAGAGGCAACTGAAATAATTAAAGTGCAATGGTAAAAACAGAAAGTAAATATTGGAAATCATAAAAATGGATTGGAAAACACTGGGAATATTGTAATTCTCTTAAGTGTGCCCTAACCTGGAATGTTGCATTACATTCTAGTAATTTTGTCTCAAAAAGGAAAATAAACCAAAAACAAAACAGAAGGTGGCTAAGACAGTTAATGACAAATGATTATAGATACTGAACGCTTCCCATATCTGAAAAAAACTGAAATTATTAAAACTATTTAGTAAAGCTGAGAATAAGAAAGTAATTAACAAAAACTTCAAAAATACAGAACAAGGAAACCATCTAATAAAAGAGAATAGATGCACTTAAAACTGATAACAAAAAATGCTTCTTTTCCCAATACATAATTAATTTAGAAAACTCAAAATTCCAAAAAACAAAATTAGATAGGTATATTTGTAATTTGAACATCCACAATTACATCATCTATTGGAAAAAATATGTTAGAGCTTTAAAACTTTATGTTGTAGAGGGCTAATGACCAACTTGTTGTCTGGCTCTGATTAAAAAGCATTCCATTATGAAAACAGTTACTCCATAATATTGCCATTTTAAGGATTTTTGCACATTCTTCAGAAACATGCGTTGGCCTATGTTGAAAACTAGACACTGGATAAAATATATCACTGGTTTAATCCCATATGGCAATTCTGCAGCTCTTATGTTACTGTTTTTGCTTTCTGAATCATATTAGTAAGTCAAGGAAATATAATATGCAGGAAATGTTTTCACTTTTTTATTTTTATTCTTCTGCTACATCTTACTCAGACTAGGCTGCATCCTGCAGCCAGGCCATAAGCATTAATAGAACACCACCTGTTCATCATTATTCATCTTTTACCTGTGGGAGTACTCTCTTCAGTTCAAAATTGAAACACACATGTAAGGTGATGGGAACCATGTACTAAAATGTTGTTTTTCCTTTGGCCAGAGGACTTTGTTCTCTAAGGCCAGGTACAGACATTACACTTTTACTAGTATAAGTAATCAGAAACCGTAACAGAACAGAAGTTCGGTACACATAGTCTGATTTTAAAATGGTGGAACCTGGTCTAAGATTTGCCCCACCCACCAAAGGGTGTGTGTGGGCACATCAAGAGAAATGTAGTCATGCAGTACTGGGTGCTGCAAACACATTTGCAGCATACCACATACCACACAGTCTAGTATTCTGTGCACTGCAAGGGCGCGCTGGATGAACGTGCGCTGCACTTGTTTTTTTCTGCTGGTTTTTTTGAGCCCTGGATATCCAGGGGGAAAAAAAACCTCAGGGGGGAAAAAAAAAAGGAGCAATGCATGCTCGGCCAGTGCGTGCTGCTGAAAAGTGGAGCTGTGCCTCTCAGAGGCTCTGTGTGGCAGAATTGCCATGGCTGCAGGCCCAGGAGGCTGTTAGTACCCCAGTTAAGGCTGCTGGGGCTGGCATAGTGCTGACCCCATTCTCCCATACCCTACCTGGGCAACTTGCCATGCACCAAAGCATTCATGGCACAGGCATTCCCTGGGAACATGCAGCGGCGG
>NW_005842824.1:230743-286846 GCF_000455745.1 Alligator sinensis | reverse complement strand
AAACAGCGGGCGGCGGTGAAGGGTACCCCGCCACTACTTGTCCCTGGGGAACAAAACACCCACGCATGTCTGGACATGCCATATGCGTCTTGTTTGCTACCAGTCTAAACTACGCTGTTTACAGTAAACCTCATAACTTGGATCGATTCCACCTTGGCCTTTTTGAATGTTTGTACCTAGCCTAAGGCTGTTAGCTGAACACCTTTCACAAGTAATTCACTAAAAAACAAAACAAAACAGGGGAATCATGTTTTCAGATACTTTGGCAGCTTCCATTTTTCTCTTGATGAAATATGACACTTCATTTTAAGTGCAGACCCAATAGTTATATGAATAAGAAACACTGATATAGCTCCACTATTTTTTTTTCCCAATAGGAAGGCTGTTCAGTAAAAGTTGTATTTAAATATTAAAGTCACTCTCCAAGTCATCTACAGGAAAATAATCACTTTAGCTTCCTAAAGACAAGTCATTTTTCAAAGAAAAAGACCCAAACACTATTTTAAAATCTTTTGAAAAATATTGGGTCAGTAACTAATGAGCCAGATGAGTTCCCCTAGATCTGAATCTGTTCTCTTAATTTTAACAACGTGTAACAGTTCTAACTGAAAAAAATATCTACAACCAAATTCTTATTTTTCACTACTCACCACAGCAACCAGTTCCAGGTTTCCAGAATGTTAATGGAATGCACCAAGCCTCACTAAACTCAGGTGTATACTAAGAATGCTTTGCTGGTATAGCAACATTGGTATATACTATATTAGGAAAAAAATACTAAAAAAGCTTTGCTTTTGGTGGAATAAGTTGTCCCAGAACACACATGTGAAGCAAAATAAGCTATACCAGCAAAAGCTATTCCAGCTATGCCCTGTGTTATGCTATCACTTGTCTTCATTAGGGACTTTCTGGTACTGTTATTTGTATCACAAATCTCACCACAATGCACCCTCAACTATGGCAAAAAATATGTGTAGGGGAGATGTGGCCTCAGAGACAGTCAAGCTTTTGCTGGTAAATTCTCCTATTCTGTGCATAGTTTTGCTAAAAGGAATAATCTAAATACATAGAATTTTAGGATATAAAGATTTAAAAATGTATATAGCTTCCCCACATCCCCTTCCATACAGCAGAAACTAATTGTTAGAAGATACTATACACCCTAACTGGATAGCTCATCAAAACTTGTATTGACCAATTTTATTATCTGTACCCTCTAATGAGCTTCTATATTAAAAGGCCATCCTGCATTCCACTCTCTTTGCAGAATAGCATAAGAAATCAGGAACAACTCAGTTTCCTGCTCCACAGAAATGAACAGAGTCAGAGATTGGTAAGAGAGACCTTTTTCAGGGTTTTTTGTAGGTTTCCATTTGTTTGGTTTCATCTTTTTGTTTTATTTTGTTTTGTTTGTTTGTTTTAAAGTGACTGTTTTCTTCTCTGGACAAAAGCTCTATTACAGTCACTGACCCTAAATCAATAATCTGCTAGCACAGAAACCTTAAGGCCAGCGGCAGATAATGGGGAAATGGGAACACCTACTGCCCTCAATGACTCCTCAAAGAAAGAGATGACATCCTCTCTCTGCTTTTTGTTCTTCTCCTCACCAACAGTAACAGGAGCAGAAGTGATCCATAGGACCACAGAACCATGTAAAAAGATTGTGGCTACATTCCTCCTCCCCACTCTGGCATCTCTGTCCAGGGTGAAAAAAATTGCTAGCTGCACCTCTGCATAAAGATAAGAATGTAAGATACATTCATTAAAGTCTTTGTCCCTAAAATAATAGCTGCCATCTCTCTTCACAGGTCTATGATTGCTATTATTTCTTAATCTATCCTCAAGACAGAAGGAAACATTAAGCAAAACCCTTTCTATTTTAACACGGGTAGACACTCATGGAGCCTAAAGTGAAGGATAAGTATGAATGTGGGGCATTGTATTTAGGGTATTTGTTTTTTAAGTGATCTGTTCTCTCCTTTCCTTTATCTCCTAATTTAGGTGTAATTGAGTTAGATGCAGGCTTAACAAGAGGTTTCTATTTGCTTTTACCATCATACATCTTTTAACACAAACTGTAAACCAGGAGGCTTACAGTTTGGACCATGCAGTACTGACTGCCAAGAAACATGCCAGATACAATTTCTGCACCTGAAGTGCATGCTGTTATACCCCGACTGCATGTGGCGCTCAACGACTAGGGAGACAATGGGCCAATTACCCGTGGATCCTGTTACTTATTAGTCAGAGCAAGCAGGGAGCAAACACCAGCACACATTCCTCGCAACAGTTTTATTTAGAATGGAGACAGCTTCAGGCCAGCCCCACACCAGCGGAATACAGAGAGTCGCAATGAACAATAGTTTTCTCTAATATTTATACAGTTTGGTTTATACTCATTAACATTTATTCTACCTTCACTCTTCCTTTATTTCACCCATTTCTCCTCCCATCTCAAGCTCTGCCTCTGTTTACTGTTTGCCTCATTAGCATGGAATTACCTATACATTTCATTCATTTACATGTCTTTTTGCTATGAGCGCATGTCTAAGTCCTTGACTCCTGCTCTTCGGTCAATGGGTGGACTTCGGCCAAAACCTGGAAGCTTCTGGAGACTTTTTCACCAATCACCATTCACCTTTTTGCATAAGTTCATCTTGGATTCTGTTACCAATTACGTGTTGTTTTTCACATTCCAATCTGTTTTTCTGTCTTAGGTTGTACCATCTTCCACCTTTTTTGGGCCCCTGTATCTTATCTCGTTCCTTACTGTAGCTGGTTCACAGCACACAGACTCGCACAGATTCACTTGCTGCTTTTCCCTCAGAAAATGGTTGATACAGTTGAGATGGTTACTTAGCATAAGCAAATGGCTGGTTTAGCTATCATTCTGCCTTGTGGTTAGCAGCTTCGCTAGGCCACAGGTCATGCCTTGTATTCAGCTGCAAATCTAGTGCTTCCTAATATCCAAATTATTGTTACCCTAACACATGCCAAGGACAGCACCAAAACTTTGACCAGCCCCAGCAAGCTAAGAGTATGTAAGAACTATCATTTGGCACTTGGGTCAGCATCTAGTTAGGAAACTCAATCTGAACTGAGAAAGAAGCATAACTACACTTGCTGGCTGCACATAAATTCCTCACACTTGGATGACAAAAAGACCAAGAGCAGTTATACTACAGCTCCACAGTGTCTCAGAAAAGGTAAAATCTTAGCAGAACAGTGAAGGCGAGCTCTTGGATTACAGAAGGAAAAAAAATGTCTCTGTATTTAAAGATTTTCTTTCTCAATTACAGAATGAAAGGGAGAGTGCAAACTGAAGTCAAGAAGTTAAGAGAGATGAACTTTAGTGCTGTTGGATATAGGAGAACATTCTTAAAGGTTAATGAAAGTGATGCAGTGCATATATTCCACAAGTCCTGTGAAGTAGCTGTTTTTATAAAATAGAAGTAGTCTGTCTTCTGAGAATGTAAAAAAAGTCTGGCACTTATAAAAATCATATCAAATATACAAAGAGCTGTTTTGATATTTGTATTAACTGAGAGAATTAAGTTTATTCCTGTTTTAGGCTTAACACTGGGAGTTACTTGTAAAGGTTCTCACTGCATTTTTGTGGGGGTGGGTGTGGTAGTTCTCTTTTTTCATTTTTTATCTTATGTACTATTTTGCCCTAGAATCTCTTCCTGAATGTGAAGTGATTCCTGGTTTTAGTTGCAATTATTACTGGTATTACAGTAGTCATGGCTTTCAATGATACCTCTTCCATGTCCCACTCAACTCAAGAATTTAACACGGACAGGTTACTTTATTCTCAATGACAAGTTATGATTACTGTTTCTGTTCTGTCTCTTTTGCGAGATGTGTATTGTTACGGTGTTTCTATTGATCTTTGGGAAAGGTTGGTCTGCTTCAGAACTGCATTTATGGTGACTTCTACTGTGCTAGGAATCTAATAGAAAATTAGGCCCATTTCATTTCCTTTAAATAGGATTGTGAGAGTTCGTAAAGGGTATCATTTATAAAAACTGTTGTTAAATGAACTGGGAATGGATGGTAAATGGAATAAATCAGTTCCTCTCATCTAAATCCAGTACATTCTGAACCAACACTTTGTTACTTAAGGAATCAGAAGGTGAAATGTTCTGCCAGAACTGATTTTTACATAACTTTTGACTAGATACCAATGAATAGTCCTGTCTGTGTCTTTTTTGGGATCCCTTCATTTAGTTCAGAAGACAAAATCTTTGAATATCTAGACCAGGGGAAGACAACATAGAGCCCGTGGGGTGGAGCTAGCTTGCAGATCGGGAGCAATTTACCTGTGTCAGGGCTGGGCAGCTAGAAGCTGTGCCCATGCTCCTGTTGTGCTGCAGGGCCAGGCCAACGCTCAGGATCTCAAAATTGTGATGTTAGGCAGGAGGATGTGACACAATTACACATACACACACAAAAATCAATTAGGCGCACACACACACATACACTAGGCGCACATGCATATCCAAACTTACCAGTCTAAGCACATGCACACCTATCACCAATTCAAGCACATACACACAGGTGAGTTCCTAACTTGGGTATGTGTGTGCTTGGGGAACTTAGGATACCTAGGGTGCTTGGTGACTATGGGAGGGTGAGTTAAGGATCAAAGATTTTCATAAGGAGGGGAAGGAAGGAGATGGATGGGGGTTAAGATGAGAGAGGGAAAAATAAGAGAGTGAAATGCCAGGATTGAAAGTTGCTGGGGCCAGGATTAGAACCAGCAGACTGGAAGGGGAGCTGGGGCTACTTAAGGTCAGGTGACCCCTGGGGTTACTTAAGGTCAATGTACCCCAGGTTTACTTGGAGTCACTTGCGAATAGAGTTATTTAAGGTTAAAGTGAGCCCTGGGGTTACTTAAGGTCACGGTGCCCCAGGGTTATTTGGGAGGCAAGTCCAGGGTGTGGTGAGTGGATAGCTGGGAGGCACAGAGAGGGAGCCAAGATGACAGACAGACAGACACGGGGGGGAAGATCAGAGGGGCAGAAAGCAGAGATTGGAGTAGGGCTGGGAGGTAAGTAAGACCAGATCCAACTCGGGGTTTCAAAATACAGTAAAAGCCACGTTAACCAACTCAGGGTTTCAAAATACAGTAAAAGCCACGTTAACCAGCACTTCATTAACCGGCATGCTCTATTAACCAGTATGCCAGCTGATGCAGCAAAAGTGAAACTGGAAGTGGGATTTCCGGTTTTGTTGAATCCCACAGCCCAGGGGAAAGCAGCCTGTGCGGAGCCCCCACTCCCTTTTCCCTAGAACACTGATGCCAGGGGAGGGGTGGGAGGAGCGGCACGGTTCATCTGAGATGTGGAAGTGCTGGATGCGGTGGAACAGGTGTCTTTGTGCAACCAGGCAAAGATACCTCTCAGATAACCAGCACATTTGGTTATCCGGCACCCCCCATCTCCCATGGGTGCTGGAGAATGGAGCGTTTGCTGTAACAGGTTTATTAAACAGACAACACAAGACACATCCCCATGAAGTTATTGGTTCCTACACACACAGACAGACGCAGTCATGTACACACCCCCACAATAGTAGCAGGAGAGAAAATGTCTTGGTGAAGGGATTGAAGTTAAGGTGCGTAGGGACAGAGTCCAGGTCCTTTGCTTAGGGAATGAAGGTGGGTGGTAGCTACCTATCCTGGGCTGTGAGTTGATCCTCAATGGCCAATTGGGATCTTCTCCAGGATGGTGTTGTCCACAGGGTGTCTCTGACAGGGCCTCTGGGTGGATAGGTGGTGTGGCATAGTGCTGGTCCAGATGGAGAGGGTGTCCCACTGGGTCTGTCTTCACTGCCCCCTTTTATAGGGGCAGACCTTCTATGACCCTAGTGGCAGGGGCATGCCCAGGCAAGAATCAACCCCTGTGTACTGAGCATGGGCACTCTAGGCTAGGACATGCAGTTTCATATGTCTGTAATGGTGGGTTGGCTGGTTTCTGCAGCAGTCTTTGTCTTCCAAATCTTAAGCCAGGGAGGGTCAATGCAGGGTGATGTTTGGGTCCTCGAGTTGATGGTTCAGTCATTCAGAGGGAGCTATTTTTAGACCTACTGCCATTGTCTCTGAAGCACCCTCATTCATCCCCAGTCATGCAGGAACTAATTTACATAGGAGGGGTAGGTATGAGACAGTTGCAACATATTGTATAGGGCAGGGGACACAAGATGGAGACTTGACATTACTTTACAGACACAGGCCTAAACTATACAATATTAATATGAAACAATAAAAAATTAATGCAAAAATGATAAGAATACAATATAATACAGTATAAATCAACACAAACATAACAGAACACTATTTATAATATAAAAAGGGGTTTATTATAATAATAGCATAGAAGAACTTAGCTTACCTAGTACTACTTGTAAGTACTTATAAGGGATAGACAAGGCAGAGAGAAGTCAGAAATGGTTGGGGAAGGGGAGGGAATGCATTTTTAAATAATAACAAAAAAGAGAAAAACTGCTACTACTAAAAAGAGAAAACTACTACTACTAAAAGTTGTGCTACTGCTACTACTACTAAAAGTTGTGCTACTGCTACTACTACTAAAAAGAGAAAACTCCTGCTACTTCTCCACAACTTCTCTCCCTCAGTCTCTTGCCCTGGCACTGATGTGTGCTGGGCAGCTTCCAGCTATGCCTGCATTGCAACCAGGAGTTTGTGGGAGGGAGAAAGGGGAGAGAAGAGGCAGGGATGGGGAGAAGCAGCAGCAGCAAGGACAGCTTCCAGCTGTCTGGACCCACATCAGCTGGAAGCTGTGCTGACAAGACAGCTAGAGAATAGGGTCTGGAGAGAAATGGCAGTGATGTGGGTACAGGCAAAGCCCCCCACTCCTGATACACCACTGAAGGCCTCTGGCATGTGTTGGATCAGAGCTGGGTTGTTCCAGCCTGTGGCTTGTAAAGGTTGCCATCCAGTGATATGGGCTGTTGTATCAGACAGAGGATGGGAATAATTATCTTAATTCTGGGTTTTGTTCTTCTTGTCCTTCAGGCATTCCTCTAAGTTTCTGCTTGGCTTTGCCTACATTTGTATTTGTACCCCACATGACTTATCTATGTTTATTTGAGTAAACTATTCTGGTTCTACCTTGCATTATTAAAACAAACATTTATCATAGTATTAAGTAGTCTTGAGATGTCTTCATGATGTAAGATAATCAGTGATGTGGGTTTTCCATATCCTGTGGAAAAACATGGAAAAACCCAGATTTTTCCTTTAAAGGAGAAAGGCAGGGCTGGATGGGAGCAGGTGGACGTGAGTCAGGAATGAGGGGCATCAAAGTCTGGGGGAGGCCCTGTGGGTCAAGTGAGGATCACACTGCCAGGGCTAGCGGGGGCAGGGCCTGTGAGGAGAGCTGGCAGGGTGGTCGAGGACAGGGTAGGATGACACTGCCAGGGCTGGGGGAGGCCTGTGGGGAGAGCCAGAAGGTTTGGTGGGTGGGTGTGGCATGGAGGACTGGGGAGGGGTCCACATTACACTCACAAACTAGTGCAAGGGGACCTGGGCAGCATCCCCATGCCAGGACCCAGCCCCTCTGGGGCTAGGGATGGGAGGGCAGGCAAACAAATCACACTCAGGTCTCTTACCTGCATGGAGGAGGAGGCAACAATGGTGGTCACAGTGCTGCACCTCCAGAGATGCCAAGGTATGTAGGGTGCTACTACTGTAGCACCTGATGATCACCCTGTTCCAGGCCAGGGCTGGGGTGGGTGTGGGCTGCCTCATCCCTGGCTGTGCTGCCCTGTCCTGCTGTGGCTTTTCCCAGTTCAGCTCAGGCTGAGGCTGGGGGCATGGCCTTGACAGGGTGGTGGCAGCAGCTGTTGGTGACTCTGCCAGGGCAAATACTGGAGGCAGCAGTGGTGGCAGGGGGTGCAGGGCTTACTGCATGGCAGGGCCCAGGAAGGGGAGGAGAGGAGTGGCATGACTGGCCTGCATGCTGCCCTGCCTGAACTGGGGCCCCACCAGCTTTGCTGGCCCCAGGGGAGCATGGCCCCTGTGCACCCAGATGACATATCTACATCACAGGATAGGATGGGACCTGCTGATGGGAGCTGCGACCACATGGGCAGTTGCTGCACTGCAGCCTACTGCTTGCCATACCCAGTCCCATGGCTGCACCCACGCTGGGACACACAGCCCCAGCTTAGGGGGGCGTCTGGTCCCAGGAGCCACTTGGAACAGCTCGGTGGGGGTGGGAGGGGAGATGGCAGCAGGGTGTGTGTGTGTGTGTGGTTGTGGTTGTGTGTGAAAGAAAGAGAGAGAGAGAGATGGGCAGAGGGGAGGGAGGTGCTCCAGGATGAAGCAGTCACCAGAGCTGGGCCTGGAGTTCCTCTACCCCCTTAGAGCAGCCTGTGCAGGGATAGGCCAGCCTGGAGGGGAAAGGGCTTGCCCAGCCAGAAGCAGACCTAGCCCAGTCCCTGAACCCCAGTCAAGGGCTTCCCAGGAAGTGCATGGGGCCTGGACACCACAGTCCTCCACCTTGGAGCATGGCAAGCCCCATGCCAGGCCACCAGGGATGGGCTGTGTGGTCCAGCTTAGTCCCTACTGCCTTGTTCCTCTCCACTTTGGAGTAGGACATGAGGCTGGAATGTTGCTACCTACCTATTCTGCATTAACCGATGGCTTCTCCCTGTTGTGGGTGTGGGCTGACAGATCGGATCTCCCAGCCAAGTGCATTGTGACTACACAGCATAAGAAGGAATGTGCTGGGCTGGGAGAGCTATGGCTTGGGAGTCAGGGGCAACAGCATGCCCAGGGGCAGGACACCAGCATGTGAGGACTGCTCAGTACCACAAAGCAGTGGGGGAGGACAGCTGCAGCTTCCATATTGCTTTAGAATTGTAAATGTATCAATAAAACATTGTGTTCAACTGATACATACATACATACAGTAGGATTTCATTTTAATCATGGAAAATGCAGATTTTGGATTTTTTATCACAGAATTTTGGATTTTTTAACACAGAAAACTAGGATCCCCAAAGATTACCTGTTACACGATTTTCTTTTATTTTACACTGTGAAGTGTTTAACACTAGAATTGCATAGGAAACAGTTTTCTCATTGTGTGAAAATATTTCATAGCAAAATATGAAATCTTTAAAAAATCTGTGATTTGAAATCCAAGCAAAATGTTGAGCCAGGTCATCTGAAGCATTTTGCTTTACTAATTATGAAGTTTTGTTATTCAGTGTTACCATTTTAAACTTTTCTGTGTTGCACATTAATGTATGTATCAGAACAGAAAGCAATCTAGACTGAAACAGAAGCTTGCACTTTGAAAAAAGTCAAAACAGAACATATTGATAATTCCACTTTTTTTTTCTAATTCTTTTAACTAAAGAATGTATGAAAACTGATGCTTTCCCACAGTTTGTTTTGGTGGTTTGATATTTTTCCAATAACAAAAAAAAATGTTTCATCAGCATCTCTACTTAAAGGAAGCATGTGCTCAGAAAATTCTGAGAATCTATTTTAGTATGCTAACCGTGTGTGGGTGGAACAAACTTATTCTCATAGAAATACAATAATGATCTGGAATGTGGAAAGGGTGAGAGTTGGTAAAATTCTCAAAAAAAATTACCATTGACAACTAATTTTTCAAGCAGTGAATTACATTACCAACATTGTTGGTAACTCTATTTTATATGGAAAAGAGAGTAACACTGGTAAACCAGTCTCATCTAATAACCTGGGGTGTGTACACTAGGGCTGTGCAAAATGGCACCATTCTGTTTCGACTTGAGTTTTGAAGTTTTGATGGAACAGCATTTCATTTTGTATTTCATTTAAATTCAAAACAGCTGTTTTGCTTCGAGGAAACAGTGAGGCTGTTTTGATGCTGTTTCAACATTTCGCCCATTAGCTATAATGGGAAAGTTTGAAACAACCTTTCTCATGTGGCAGGCAGATCAGGGCTGCGGGCCCCTGATCTGCCTGCCAGAAGAGGAAAGGAAGCCGGTGCTGCCGCCTGGGACTGGGGAAGGGAACTGAACCTGATTGTTCAGTTCCCCCTGCCCAGCACTAGATCGGGATGGGAAGTCAGCCCAGATGGGCTGACTTCCCATCCCCAGCCCTATTGTAGGGCTGGGGAAGGGAACTGAGTGATTGGGCTCAGTTCCTTTCCCCGGCCCCATCGCAGCACTTGCGAGCACAACCCTGTCTCCCACCACCTTGCTGCTGGATGCTTCAAGACTTGAAATATTTTGAAACTTTCAAAACATTTCAACTAGTCTCGTTTTGTTTTGAGGCTGTTTCAAAGTCCTTTGTTTTGATTCAATTTCGCTGTTTGGAGCTCAAAATGAGTCAAAACAGTGTCGAATTGACACAGGCAGTGAAATTTCACATAGCCCTAGTGTACACACGTACTAACTTTCTAACAGTTAAATCAACTTAACTTTTTAAAGTCCACTTAACTGGCAGAGCGTACACAAGCTTTAGTTCAAAAAGCTTTAGTTAAAGCACCCCCACCATCATTCTGAAGCATGGGGACGCTGAATACATGAGACACAGAGGCTGCCAGAGCATGCTAATTAGCACACTGCAGCAGCTTTGAATCTGCTTTGATGTGCTGCTAACTACAGCGTATTGGAGCAGCATCCCCACTTGTCTAGAGGCACCCATAGAGACTACTTCATTAAAATAATCTATATATCTTTTTTTTTAATCCCTGGAATTATTTTTCCCCAGATAAACCATATTCCTAAGGATTTAATGGACCAAAAGGGTGAATTGGTAGTACTTTCATTTCAGTTCATTCCATAGTTTCACCTACCCTCGATAACATTGCAACTTAAGGTAAAAAGAAGCCCTAGAGGACAATAATAGCATTGTTTAAAGGCCTTCATTAAAAAAATTGTTTAGAAAATGAATCCAAATCACTTACTGAGTCAAAACCCATTAGTGACAGCTACCCTTCTGTATCATGGAAGACTGCTGCAAAAGCACTTCTTAGAGGATCTGTAATCTCCAAAGCATTAAGGAATTAATCAGTCTTTCAGACCTGGTATCATGGTAGTTTGAAGGATGAATCTGGCTGAGATGCTCTTAGGTGGGCTTGTAATGTTTTAACTGACCAAAAAAGTACACATTTAAAAGCATATTAGCCATTGCACCCCAAAAGTAGGAAGAACAGCTTTAAGAAGTGTTATGGTGAAATCAGCTGAGAATCAGTGAGGCAGAAGTCTCCCTCAACAGGGAAATGATGATGAGCTTTCTGTAGGTCAGGCTCACACTCAAAAAAGTATGTAATTGTCTGTCTCTTTCTAAGGGTAATTGTCCTTGAAGCATAGAAGCTACTTTAGCTAGTTACATATATATTGTACATATATATTGTACATCTTTTCTCTAATGGAATGAATCAAGTCTGCTGCATTTAATTCTGAAGACTAAGAATGCATGACATACCTCATACCACCCATGAAGGGGTGAAAGAACAGGCACAGGCTGAATTAGTCCCACCCTGCTACACCTGGGCTGGCTGTTAAGACTAAGAGGTAGCGGGGGGGGGGGGGGGGGGGGGAGGAAGGTTGAAAATCCAGATACTGAGTGAGAGAGGGGAAGGAGAGCAAACAGCTTTTTCTGGTGTGGAAAGGAGTCTTCCTGGAATTAAGAACTAATTGGGATTGAATCTTTCCTCCCCGATAGAAAAGAGTGATTCTCATCTGAAATGGCTGGCTTATTAAAACTGAGAAACCTGTAGTTGGGTGTTGAAACAAACTCTTGGGGTAAGAAGGCTGGAAGCTGTGCTTGGCTAAGGTGAAGATTGATTTGTTATGTGTTTCTGTTGTTCATGGGCTGTGGGAATAGCTGCATATAGTACAAGACAGAATTGTCTGGAAATATCTGAGCTCCAGGGATTACCAGGAGAATGGATATAATAATGTGGTACTGTGTCTGACCTAGTATATTTGCTGCTGAGGTCCCCAGAGCATTGGCAGTACATAGGGGATGCACGTGCACCCCCTGAAATTGGCCGCCACTGCTGTTGCCTGCGGGCAGTCACCACTCGCTATCCTTCTTGCTGCTGGCACTGCCGACAGCATCTGAAGGTGATCACTGAACGCTGTTGTTTGCCGCCACTGATGCTGGTGGGTCTGTGGGTGGTTGCCAACCACTGGTCAGCGCTCTCCACCCCCGCCTCCACCACCGACAGTGCCACAGCTGCCTGCAGGAGTTCTCCACACACCGCTGCCATGCCACCACTGCCATGCCCCACACCCCCCCAGACTCCAAGGGCATGCATCGTTGATATTCCAGTGTGTGCTAATGCCTTTAGCAGTGAACTGGTTTAGCTTTCTTATTTAGTCCTAATAGATACAAAATACTGAATGAGATATTTTCTTTACTAGAGTCATTTGTTTATTGTGATAATTTCACTAGATCAAATGTATAGATAAATTCAACAAGTTTTCAGACTTGCACTGCCCCTCTTCATGTTTGGGAGAGAAGCAGATATAGCTTGAGCTAAATAGAAGGTAAAACTAATGCATGTGCATTACTCTATATGTAAGGGTGTTTATACTTGTGCTCCAGTGGGGGGCTGCTCTAATTAGAATGATTCCCATTGGTGGCAGAAGGGGGGCCCTGATGGGGCTTATCCACCGCAAAATGTGGGGCAGTAAGGAGGCCACAAGGCAGCTCGGCTGAGGGCTTCCGGTGGCTGCAATAGGAGTGGGGAGGGAGTGGGGCTCAGGCTAGGACTAGGGGAGAGGCAGGCACTGCACAGCTGGTGGGGCATGGGACTGAGCCACAAGCAGCTCATTTAGGGGGCATGGCTTCTGCTGCTACATGCACCCCAGGAGGCATGGGGAGACATGTTTTTCTGGATCCATGCAGGGGAAGGCAGGTTGGGGCCAGGGCTGTGCCGGGCTCTTCTTGGGGACAACTCAGAACAGCTTGGGGTGGGCACAGGCGTCCCAGGGGCTCCAGTCCCTCTGGCCCAGCGGTGCAGCCAAGGCTGGCCCCTTGCTCCAGGCCCCTCTGGGTGGTGTGGAGCCAGGACCAGTGCAGAGAGGCAGCCAAGGCTGAGGCCAGGGTGGAGCTGGGGGGTAGCAGATTCATTGGTTTGGAAGATGCCAGCACTAGGCAACAACCCTGGTCATGGGGGAAGGGGAGGGACTACACGGGCACAGTGGGCCCTGGCCCTGATCCCAGTACTGGGCCCAGCTCTGCTCCACTCCTCCCTATCCCTGCCTGGCCTTAACTCCAACCCCACTCTCCTCCCCCTTCCCTCACAGACTTTCCCCCAGGGGGGAGGGTACACATGCGCATGCATGCACACACACACTCATTTCCCCCCCCCAAAAAAAAATGTTTTTATCCCTCCACCTATCATTGTTCCAAGAGCAACTCTAATTAAAGTGCCTGGAGTGTCATGTGTATCAGCATCTCCATACTGAAAAATGGTGGCAGGGGTGCTTTAAAGCACCCCCACAGACATTTTTCAGTGCAGGGACTGTGATACATATGATGCTAGAGTCTACCGGAGCACAGTAATTACCACGCTCCAGCAGACTCGATTAATCACAACAACTTTAATTACAGTGTGTTGGAGCAGCCTTAATGTACATGTATAGGCTCCCTAAATGAAAACAGTCTGCTTACAGCTCAGACTCATTGGGCTGCACTGGGATTGTAAGGTTCCTCACAGGCTATATCTGGACCCCAGCATTCTTTGCAAGCTGGATTTGGACCCAGACCCAGTGCTGGTTCAGGGAGCCACATAGGTTAATGCTGCTCTTACTTGCTCTGCTTCCACTGAAACAGAGATCCATACCCAAAATTTTGGCAGCAGGGAAAATGAGAGTGCTTATAAAATGAGCTCTCAATGGGGATCTGTACTTCTGGTTTTGCCAACAAATTGACACACCTTTCTGAATGGAAACTTGTGCTGCTCTCTGAAATAACACAGCACATTAGGCAGCCACAAGTGTTAAAGCCACTGCCACTCATCCCATCACAAAATCCTGCCATCCAGAAGCCCTGAAGGCTGATAATAGGGCTGTGCAAAGCTTTGGTCCCTGATTCAATTTGGTGGAGGTTCAGCTCAATTCGGTGGCCGAATCTCTGAATCTGAATCGAATCAGAGGACCTTTTAATTTCTCCGAATCAAATCACAACCCTCTGAATCGATTCATAGAGATTGGAAAGATTCTTCCTCTGCGTCTGCCAGGGAGTGCACTGCCCCCCCTCCGCCCCGCACCTCCCAGGCTTGGTGAGTGGTGCCTCCTGGGTCTGGGTGGGGCGCCTGGGGTCCCCCTGTGGCCAATCAGAGACGGGGAGTCGTGGGGGGGCCCCCCACCATGCTCCCCACAGACCCGGAAGTAGACTGGAAGTACTTCTGGTCCACTTGAGGGTCTGCTGCTGAGCACATGGAGGGGGCCCCTGCTCTCCCGTGGGATGCTCCATGTGCTCCAGCATCTCAGCATTCATGAGCTGCACATGCTACCTCCAGGTATGTAGAAAATACTTTTAAAGCTGTGTCTATATCTGAATCGCTGATTCTCTGAATCAGCATTGAATCTTCAGATTCAGATTTGGCCAAATCAAATCAAATCAATGTCCCTGATTCGGGCCAAATCCAAATCCAAATCGAATAAGGCCTGCTTCGCACACCCCTACTGGATAATACAGCTCTGTAGGCCAGATGCAGCCCGTGGCCAGATAGTTGACACCCCTGGCTTGAAGGAATGTTGAAGAGCTGTAGATTAGGAGCAAAGAGACATTATCAGCAGTGGTTAAAAACAAGAAGAGCGCAATAAAGTAGGTAACAATGTTTCAGAGATCAAGATTGTTCAAGAAGGAAAAGGGGCAAAATTACGTATGGAGTGTAGGTAGATTAGCAGAGGTAACAGATAGATGGTAATGAATCATAAATTTATTGTATTTAGTCCATGTGTTTTAGTGTTCAGCAAGGTTGTGAATTTTTGTGCCCAGGTCCGTCTTCTAAAGGTGCTTTGTAGCTTTGCCTTGAGGACAAGATTGTGAAGTTAGTAACGGCTAGAAAGTTGTTCTGTGAAAACTGTTCTTCTACAGATGTTTGTGTCTCGCTGTCCTTTATATATTTTCCTTTGAGACTTCATTCTGGTGCATAGTCTTTGTCTAGTTTCATCCAATATGTCTGTGTAATCTGTGCACTGGATAAAAAAACATACTATGTGCTAGACATTTATGATCTGTGGATTCTGTTGGTTTTCTTGTGGAGGTGTGCTAAGTAATGACAGTAGAGATGTTTTGACAGGTTTTTCATTTAGGCTAAGACAGTCAAAAAGCCCAAAGCTGAATTGATTCAATCTTTTCAGGTTAGTCTAACCTGTGTAGAGTTAACTGATAAGTAAGTGAAAAGACATTCACTTTTGATTCCAGAAATGCAGCCACGTGCCTGCAGTGACCCAAGCCAGAAGCCCCGAAGTGCTAGAGTACACCTCTCTGCTTGGCTGCAGCAGACAGCTTGGGCCAAGGCTAACCCACCCATGTGTTGGGAGGTGTGTGTTGGGGAAGGTGTAAAGCATGCTGGGGGGATTGTGAGTTCATTTGAATCTGGAGGGGATCTGAGACAGAAGTTCAATAAACCAATTTAACTTAAACCAGTTGCGTCTGATACTGCATCCATCCAGGTTTATCTTAAACAGGTTTTGGTCATTTTGAATGCAGCTTATGTGCACTGAACTTCTGTTCTGTTACAGATATGAACTGGTTTCTGATCATTTGTGTTGGTTTATGTGTAATTTGTCTCTACCCTTATTGTTAAAGCAGAGTTGTATCCTGTTTGATGTCTATTCTTCAGTGGGTAGTTTGCGTCTAATGATGAGTTGAGCAGATTTGAAGGTTATTTGAAGACCAGAGCAGGGGTTTGGGGATATTTCTGTCAAGTTTTAAGCCTTTTTAAATAAAGGCTGTTTGATGATACTTCTTATAGTTTCCAGTGCAAGGTGTTATGTGACAACTAGGGGATTGCAATCAGTGGGAGTTTTATTTTTGTACTGTAGTAGCTTATTGTTGGGTAGTAGGTTACTAACTTTATTTTTTCACATATTTGTGAACAGAGTGAGATCACAATTTCAAAGACTTTTTATATAATTCAGCTCATAAAAGTGCTTCAGTATCCTTGAATGCTGTCTATGACACTTATGAACAAAGTATTTAAGAAGGTACTTAGGTTGCTTTGATTTTTTTAACGCAGAAATAAGTAATTAAAATTAAGCATGGCCTTCAAATCTGTCTGAAGAATTGGAGTCTAGTCTATTATTAGTGCTATGTAAGAGCTTCTGAAAATAAGTCCCCAGTCCTAGATTAGATGCCTAACTTTTCAATGGGAGAAAAGAGTAAATAGTGTAAAAGGCTCCATAAACACCTCATTGCTGAATCTTTGCTTACTAATTCATGACATTTTTATTTTCTGGAAACACTGTTGAGTAGCAAAAATCACATGTAAATTGACATATAAAATTAATAAAAAGAATAACAAATTTCATCAAAGAGCAATCAGAGTCTAACTTGCAAAATATTTTGGAATTTGCCATTAACAAATAAGAAATATATTGAAAGGCCTAGACACCAGAATTTTATTATCCATTGAAAATATAAATAGCTCAGATGCGTACTCTTGGCATTATTCCCTGAAAATTTACTTTCTGAAAATTAGAACACATTGACTCTAGATTGTAATGTCTTTTTCCTGTTTTGCATTGAGATAACTCTAAGAACTTTGCAAATCTTTATTTTGTTTTTCATTTAAGAGGAAGAGAAGGAGTGGTGGGGAAAACAAGACAGATGTGCTCACAATCATCCATTCCATTATAGTCAACAATTTAATGGTCATGGTACTACTCTGGGATGAAGGGCACTTGGGTTCAAGTCCCTGTTTTAATTAACATGCAAGCCATACTACCAAAGTGAAGCAAAGTGCAGAAAAAAGAGATCTCTCTTCCACAGAATAGATGGCACTTGGGTGGTTAGGGCATTTACTTGTGATATAAGACAGCATAAATGATTTTAACTTAGTACCTACAGCCTTGGAGAATGCCATCAGGTTATAATGTGGTGGAGATTGCCTGTTTCTAAAGTTTCAGTGATGAAAAATAATTTTTCCAGAGAAATGTCTAATGAGTTCTGTTGAAAACTATTTGCTGCCTTGCTCTGTCTAACTAGACATGATACCTTCCATCCAGGCTAGAGAAAGTGCCTGGTTTAAAAATTATTATGGCTGTGTTCTCCACAAAAATTCCTTTAGAGAAGAAGATTTCAATAAGCTGGGTGTGTGGCTCATGCTTTACTGGAGAAGTATAAAGCATCTAATATGGGTCATATCCAATGGTACAATGCCTCAACAAGCCATTTTATTAACTTTGTTGTTTCTGTTATTGGCATAAGTTAATTTTCATTGTCAAGTTCTATGTACACAATAACTTGAGAAAAGCAAGGCAATTTATGCACTGAAAGGAAAAGTAGAA
Source organism: Alligator sinensis (assembly GCF_000455745.1). NCBI lineage: Eukaryota > Metazoa > Chordata > Crocodylia > Alligatoridae > Alligator > Alligator sinensis. Next base: position 269,344 of record NW_005842824.1, on the reverse strand, counting down.
AACCTCCTACTTTATTTGAAAAAATAAAGAACGACTGAATACAAACAGATCTGCAGAAGCCAAAATAAATAAAATGGGTCTGAGTAGATCTGCAAAGAATATAAATTAATTTGAACAGCTGCTGCCTTTTAAATAATACTCGAAATAAAGTGAGAAGGGAAGCTGTTGGATGGTTGTTTAAAAAACTGCCTAAAGATATGAACTAGAGCTAAACCACTCTCTAAAAAAGACAGTAATGTTGATAAAGAAACGGTACAGCTACATGAGATGCTTTACTAAGAAGTAGTGTAGTTTATTGTGTAGTAAGCATTGGTGTCTACAAGTATACATGCTTATTATTACACAGTAAACCTCACTAATGGTGAATAAATTTGCTACCTGCAAATGCAAGTAGCAAATTTACTTGCAATTACTAGCTGTACAATAAGGCTTGTGTAGATACCTGATCAGGAACAAATCTGCTCCCAGTCAGCGGGTCACCAAGGGGTAGGAGATTGTTCCCTGCCCTAAGGAGCTTCCTGCTGCTAGGGTGGGCTCTGCCACTGGAGCTCAAGGGGGGCTATGTTCCCCTGCCCTGGAAGCAGGGAGCTCCAAGCCCCACTGCTCCAAGATCATGATCAAGGAGCAGGAGGCTAGGAAATACTTATCTCCTAGTGCCAGCTCTGTGACAGTGGGGCCAGTGCTGGGATATCCTTATCTCTCAGCCCAAGCTCTGCAGCCTTGGGGCTTGGGCTGAGAGATCCTTATCTCCCAGCACCGACCCTGTGGCGGCAGAGGTGGCACTGGGAGATAAGGATTTCTCAGTGCTGGCCCCACAATCATGGATCTGGTGCTGGGAGCTCCCTGCTGGCAGGGGCTGGGGAGCCTGTTCCCCACTCTGCTCCGCCTGCCCAGGAGTGTTTATTCACAAGTAAACTACTCCCAGATCTAATGCACATGTAGACACACCCAAAGTTAACCTTTGTGTTTGTTCAATGTGTCTTTGGCTTACAAAACGCATCTTTCAGAGAGTTCTGAAGTAGTGTGGGAGGTATGAATAACTGGACTAAAGCCTGGATCCTTGATATATAAATTCTTTTGAAAGCTCTTTTTTTTAACCTGGGACCTTGAAAGAACAGTTCTTGGAACTTTTCATCTCAACATTTGTGAAACTATAATCCTATCCAACTAGATAATCAAATCACTTAGTAGAAAATTAGAACATATTTTAAATAATTAAATGAATAGGAGATCCCTATTGGAAAAACCTTGAAAATAATATTATAGAACTGCAGTGTCACTCACTTCACTAGCCTTTATGAGAAGAATGAGCAGCATCCATGCCTTCCATTTGTAACTGATCACTGCATTTGCCACTCTGTTACACATTTTTATGCCGGTGCGCTCTAAAGATTTTAATGGAATGAACTGGCAGAAAACTTCTGTAATAAGGTGAGAATGTGGTCCTTAAAGTGAAGGCAGAGTCAGAAACCAGACTAAATCAAATTTAGTTTCAGACTTATTTGTGAATAAGCATATTGTATGTGAATTTTTATAAGCTATGCATAACAAAATTAGAGGTTCAATGGCCAAACAGTTAATGTGTTTATATGTGACTCTAGAAATGTGGTTTTAAGCCTCATTCAGTATTTGTACTGAAGGCTGTCTGACCTCCAGTTAGGCCAAACAGTAACTGAGTCATTCGGGGCCTTGTTAGAGCCTTGTTACATCTTATGCTGTGAGCTGTACAAATGTGGATTGCTGTTGGTCCTAGATTGGAGTTTGGAGCAGTCACATCCTTAGTCTAGAAAATTTCTCTGACTGTCCCCAAACTGCAAAGCTATAACTTGCCACTTCCTACTCAGGCTCTTGCACTGCATAAGTGGCAGAAGGCTGGGGCTAACAGGGCTTAGACCCCCCCCAAATGTGAGGCAGTGGGTAGGGCCACAAGGCAGCCCAGCTGCGGGCTCTGGGCAGCTGCAGCAGGGGTGAGGGGCATGCACATGACCAGGATCACAGCCTGATGTGTGGATGACTAGCTGCACAGCACAGCAGGCAAGTACCAGTCAATTCTGTGAAGGGTCCAGTGGGGCAGATCAAGGCCCCCATGATGAGGAAGGGTGTGGGGCAGAGGCAAGGCAGGGTCTGGGGTGATTGGGGGCCTGGCTGGGCTGAGTAGTGGGAAAATCAGAGCCTAGGTGGCTCATCCAGGGGTGTGGGAGGGGCTTCTGCTGCTGTTTGAACCCCGGCAGAGGCCCAGGGGACACATGTCCCCCCAGTCTGTGTGTGGGGTGGAGGCAGCTGCCGCTGTGTGCAGCGCTTTGTGCCCCACTACAGCTGCCCCAGGAGCAGCACAGTGTCACGTGCCTGCCGCCACTGGGCTGTGCCGTGTCCCTTGCCCACCCAGCAGCAGGATACACATGGCATCATATGGCTCCAGAGCCAGTGGGTCACAAAGCACAGTGTGGAGCAGCAGCCACCTCTGCCCCATGCACAGATTTGGGGGGGAATGTGCCCCCTGTGCCTCCACCGAGATGCACAGAGCAGAAGGAGCCCGCCAGTACCCCTACAGAAGTCACCTGGGCTCCAACTGTCCCACCACCCAGCCCAGCCAGACTCCCATTCACCCCAGCCTCTGCCTGTGCCCCACTCACTCCTGGGGCCTGTATCTTCCCCTCCCCTGCACCCCTTTCCCCACAGACTTGCCTGCTGGGCTGGGGCCTGGGGCGCAGGCATGTGTGCATGCACATGCATGTTCAGGCCCACCAAATAATTTTTTTTCCCTCCAACTATGCTCTAGGGGCAAGTCATAGCTGTGCACATGGGGACAATAAGAGAAGGTTTTTAGCATTAAGATGTTATTGCTTCAAACTTGAGCTAGCACTAACACCACTCAACGTTTGAGCAGCTCAATGTGCTATGTGCAACAAGGCCCTGACAAAGCCCTCATATTATGGAGTTAAAGGTATTTGATGCAAGACACATAGCTCAACTTTGGAATCATGGCCAAGCTCTACCTGGAGTTTTCTACCCACCAGACTAAAAGTTATAAAACTGTTTCTGTATTTTATATCAACCACTTACATATGAACCAGTCATTGAATAAAGTGCAGATAACAGTCCTGGGAGCAAGGAGGAAAATCCAGGACTCCTCTGTCCCTGGTGAGTGCCCTAACTGGTTGGCTACAGAGCATGCTGCCTTTTAGCTATCTCTGTGTATGGTATAATGAGTATTTAGGTTTTTCTCTGCACAGTGTTGTAGCTTCAAGGGTGGGTAGAAAGTGACCCTACCCTACCTCCCAGAGTAGCTTCTAGTTTGGTGAATGGGGCACATTCCTGGGACAGAGTGGTGCATTTGATCCCCCTGCTGTTGATGACAGAAATTAAAATCTCCTATTTCCTTAGTGAATGCTCTGAACGTTAGACTATTATGTAATAAGTATTTATGACCACATCCTTAGTATCCCTATTGGCTACCTCTTATATTTCCCTGCTCATAATTTGGCTATTTTAGATCTCATCCTGAAGCACCTAACTTTCCTCATTCATATTATTAGTAGCATAGCTAAGGCGGGAGGAGGAGGTAGGGCACAAGCCTCTGGTGCCAACTAGGAGGGGGAACAAGAATTGCCTTCCAGGAGTCCTTGCTTGGACAGGGACAGTCCTGCTTTGCCCTTCCCAGTTCCAGTGGCCAGACATGGCAGTGCTCCACCAAGCAGGGGGTTGGAGCTAATGGAATGGTTCTTTATACCCCCCTGCCCCCTGGGAAGCCTTTGCCAGAGCAGGCCTAGCCCTGTATGGAAGGGAGGGCAGGAAATGAATGAGACAACAGGATTGGCTCCCAGGGAGCCCAGCTATAGGGCTGCTATTACCTGAGCCGAGCTAAGGTGGCTACAGCAACAGTAGTGGTGACAGTAGCCCAGGAAGGCAAGCCTTCCCTTCTACTCATCCATGCCTCTTCTTCCCCCTGAAATCTACAGTGGCTGGTATATCCCATGTCACCTCCTCACCCACCTTGGGCACTCGGTGAGCTTGCTTTGTATGCATTATATAGAGTGCTTGAATGCCTGACAGAGTATATTGGGGCCTGTTTTCTAAGGGCATTTGTAGACGACACTTTAAAGCGGGTTAAATGCCTTTTGGTCCCCTGTGGTTCAGTGGTAGAATCCTTGTCCTGGGTTCAGTTCCCAGACACTTATACAACTACAGCCATGGAGGCACCAAACATCTGGACTCAGTCTGGTCTTTGGATTCTGTCTCAGTGGCCTAAAGGGAGGATGGAAGGTCTGGGCAGCTTCCACTCCTCCAAAAATTCCTACCCAGGCATATGCATCAAACATCTGGATGGCCCTCGTGCATACACTATGATCCAGGAGGATCAATGGTTGTCACCAAATGCCTTTTGCACCACTTTAATAGCATTGCATGGTGTAGTGCACATTAATTCCAGCTGGTGTGGCACATTCAGTGGTGTAATGCACCTTAAATGACTTTGGGAACCAGCAAATGACTTTGGGGTGCTGCAAAGTAAAACCCCTTTGAGTAGTTTTAGTTGCCTACCCTACAGCTGTGGAGGGAAGCACTGGGCTCCGTGAAGCTCAGGGGCTGTGCAGGCCCGGGAAGGAAGGCTCCACAAATGGCAAAAAAAAAAAGAAGCGGAGAGCCTAATCTTGTTCCCCTCACCCTGCACCTGCCTGCCTGAGCTGCACAGGGGCCCAGTGCTTCCCTCCACGGCTGTGGTGCCCCCTGCCTGAGCTGGGTGCCACCTAGAAGGGATGCCACCGCTGCTGCAGAGGGAAGCACCAGCTCCCCCACCCCGCTGTAGCTCAGGGACCACTGTTCCCACCAGCAGCTCACTCTCCCCTCCCTGTCACTGGAGAGGCAAATAAAGATTGGGCTCCAACTTGGGTGTACATGACACAGGAGTTTACTTTGCCCTAAATTGAAAGGGAGAATTAAACTCCTGTGTCGTGTACAAATGCCCGAAAAGTTATGTGCTGTATTGCCAGAGTCTCAGTTTAGATACTTACGTTCTTTTTTCAATCTAGCACTAAATTTGCAGGGTACTTACATGCTGCAATGTCTAATGGCTAACTGCTTTGCTAACTACAAGAGCCCTCAACTTCAAGTGAAGGAATTGAACTTCCCCTAAAATTTATAGGGACAGTTAGGTGCCTAAGAGGGGACCCTCAGAAACCTCTTCAGTTGAGCAGGTGGATGCCCAAGCAACTAGGGAAATGGGATTGGGATTTATGTGCCTAACCTGGTGCACCCTGCCCAACATTGGTCAGAAATAGATGGCTAATATCTCCCTCTGCTTGGGATCCTTAAACACATACTCTCTCTTAAAATTGTGTACCCAAGCCCTATTTTCCATTTGTGAGAAGCTGTAAGGAGACTGTCAATACCCACGTGTGTTCTAGTATTTAACACATGTTTTTGGAATTGGGGCAATGGAGAGGAGGAATGTTAAAATCTCTGCTATGCCTGATTTGGAGCAGAAGCTTAAACCTACATACTAGGTAAGTATCTTAATTATGAAGCTGCTTGCTCCTGGAGAAGACCTATTTGGTATATTTTCAAGATTCATTGACCAAAATCAGACTGGCTGGCTGGCAGGCCGACTTGCAGTGATAAGTGGCAGCACAGTGTGGGTGTTAGATAGCAGCACTGCTGGGAGGAACACAGGGGCAGGGGTGCCCCCAACTCCAGGCACAGGAAGGATAAAAGTTGCGGGGGGGCCAGGCGGAATGAGGTTGAGGCTGGCTGGCTCCAATGAGCAGCAGCACAGAAGGGAAAAGGACAGCCAGAAGTGAGGTGCATGCGAAAAGGTGGAACATGTTTTTTTTGGAAATTTCATTTTTCATTAATTTCAAATAAGTAATAAAATAATCAGTAAAAAATTGCAAGATTAGCACCTGGCATCTGGTTGAATCAGTGCAGGAGAAATAAGATGGACTTCAATGGATTTCTGTGGATTTACAAGTGAACCCAAGTGGAACCTGGTGGTGTAATAGTTGCAAAGCAGGGAAAAATCACTTTTTTCAGGCATAAGTCAGATCCCTGTTGCAAATTTAAAATGATAAAAATTACTCTCATAGAAGAAATTCAGAAACTAAAAATAAAACATGTCAGAGGTGTTTTAAATTACCATGAAAAAAATGAAAACGATAAAAAAGGCTGATAACATGGATCTGCAGATGTGATTTCGGCAGCTTAACTTTTGTCACATAGACACAGGGAAAAGTGTAACGTGGAAACAGGAGAGGCATAATGTGGACAAGTGCCCCTAGTTTAATGAGTACTCATCAGTGATATATGGTCAACTCCCTGCTTCAAACAATATTTCATATTTATAGAAAGAACAGCTTCAACAGGAAAGGTTGAAAGACACAAATCCCAGAATTCTCAGTAGCTTGGTGGTTTTAGGAATATCCTAGGATGTGCGAGACTGAGACTTAAGTCCTATGATAGGGCAGAGTCAAACCAAGTCAGTCCTGATAGTGAGATAGGTGTTCTCCTGCCTACTTCTGGAATACAATTCTGGTTTGGTTGGGTTTTTTTACGTGAGCTTGGGTGATGAGATGGAATAAGCACTGAGCTGCTCATTAGGCAATAATATAGTATTAGTTCCCAGGAACCTATGTTGTTAGCACCTGAATAGGGTTTGGACAAAACAGCTTTTTAATGTTCACAATATTTTTCTTTCTTCTTCTTTTTATCTTCACATAGGATCAAGATTCTTGTCCTATCCTCATCTGGTGTAAGTTGGCTATATTCCACATACTTTCCACTGAAATCAGTGGAGCTAAGTGAATATACATCAGCATAAAATTGGCTCAATGTAGCTGTTTTGCAAAAAATTGATACGCAACCTAACAGAATACAGTTCATTTTTCGATAATGCTGTGGTTCTGTGGTGCTAGAAGTATTTAAAACTTTTTTGATTAAGTGGATATACAAGTCATACTGAGTGAAAAGGTGCCACTTGTTTATGTAAACACTTTTCTTATTATTTGTAAATAGTAAAAAATCTACAATATGCCCACTGTCCTAAGAGTTGACTGGAAACTTCTCATGGAAACAGTTTTTCCTGATTTTTTTCCCAAAATTGTTTTAATTTCAATAAAAAATCCTAAGGCAATAGATATCAAAATTAATTATTGTTATAATAAAATATTTTGCTTTAGAAAAGTTCATAATTTTATACTAGAAATTCAACACAAAATTGTATTTTATTTTATTTTTTCCATGAAAAGTTTATTATGGTACAACCAAGAGATATTTCAGAAAACAAAGATGAGCTCTTTCAGTCAATATTTAGTAGCAGCTGCCCATAATGATATTCAAGATTTCCACAAAAATAATTAATTATTTTGGTATATCAAAATATGACCCATGCATAATAGTAACACAAATATTTTTATGCTAATTTTTCCCAAGTGTACCACTACTGCCATGTATTAAATATAGGAAATATATCTGAAATAAAGTAAAAATGAAAAAGTACACAATTTTAAATTAATATTGAAATTTCAAACAGAATTTTTTCCAAATCTGATATTTTAGGGAATTCCTTTTCACAGGAAAATTTGTTCTGATTTGGAACAAACACTTTTGAAGTATAAATATTTTGCCCTAAATTCTGAATTTAACTGGCTCTGATACTAACACAAGAAAAACTTTTTTTTTAATTTATTTTTTTCTAGTGAGGATTATGGCTGGTTCAAAATGTTTATATCTGACAGTCCCTGAAGCAATCTCTGGTTTCATTTAAACTAATATCAGCTCAGAATAACTGTAATGAATTCAATGCATGATTTAAGGCAGAGGTGCTTAACCTCCAGCTCGTAGGCCAAATGCAACCCACAGATCCATTACATCTGGCCCACAGGACCCACCACGGGTTGGGAATTTTGGTGGCAGGGGAGCAGTGGCCTCTCTCTCCCTCTGCCAGAACTGTCAAATCCAGGCCAGGTCACACCTCCTTCTTTCCACACATCCAAGTTGGGGCCGAGTCATGTTCTTTTCTGCCCATGAGGGTGGATGGGAGTGGGCCATGCCCCTTCCCCCTAGTGGGGCTGGATCAGTCTGGGCTGTCCCCTGGCCCCCTCCACATAGCGAGATGGGGCCCCACCACACCTGAACTGGGTACCACATCAGGGCCACCAACCACATCTGGCCTGTGGACAGACTGGGCACTGCCCATCTGATCTGCCAAGGAAAAAGATTGAGCACCCCTGGTCTAAGGGACACCAGAAACTCGCACCCTTATATTGTAGTATGAATTATGCTATTTTATTTTCAGGTTATTCCTTTTTGTGTCTTTGTCATATTTCTTCATAGTTTCATAGTTTCATAGTTTTAGGTTCGGAAGGGCCCTAATAGATCTTTTAGCCCGCCCCCCCGCCAGGGCGGGAGAACAACAAAAGAACCCTAAACAAAAAACGGGACTCAAATGAGTCCAGCCAGGTAGGTATCCAGCCTCTTCTTAAAGATCCCCAGGGTAGGGGCCAGCACCACCTCCCTTGGAAGTTGGTTCCAGCTCCTAGCCGCCCTAACTGTGAAGTAGTTTTTTCGGATGTCCAATCTGTACCTCCTCTCCATCAACTTGTGCCCATTACTCCTTGTTATGCCAGCGGGGGCTAGGGGAAACAGCGTCTCCCCCAAACCCTTCTGGTTCCCCCTAGTGAGTTTATAGACGGTCACCAGGTCCCCCCTCAGCCTTCTCTTGTGGAGGCTGAATAGGTTCAGGTCCCACAGTCTCTCACTGTAGGGTCTGCCCTGTTGTCCCCGGATCATGCGGGTGGCCCTCCTCTGGACCCTCTCCATGTTGTCCACATCCCTCCTGAAATGGGGCGCACAGAACTGGACACAATACTCCAGCTGCGGCCTGACCAGCGTCGCATAGAGGGGGAGGATCACCTCCCTGGCTCTACTCGAGATGCACCTGTGGATGCACGACAAGGTCCGGTTAGCCCTGCCAACCATGACCTCGCATTGTCGGCCCATGTTCATCTTGGAGTCAATAATGACACCAAGATCCCTTTCCGCCTCCGTGCTCTCAAGTAGGGAGTTCCCCATCGTATAAGTGTGCTGCTGGTTCCTACTACCCAAGTGCAGCACCCTGCACTTGTCCGTATTGAAACACATCCTGTTCCTGTTTGCCCACCCCTGTAACCTATCCAGATCCTTCTTGATGGAGCTATTTCTGTATGGCTATGATTCAATATATTAAAGTTACTGAATTCAGTGTAAATACTCCTTTTAAATAATGGGGGCGTGCATCTTCACTTCTTAAGCAGCACTTTACTATTGACATCAATTGAGAATGTTACTTAAGAATTTAAACATTTAAATAAAAACTTACAGATAAACCATTTCTAAAATCTAATACATTCTTAGTTAAGTAATTTTTAAGTAGTGAGTTTAACTCTTGCGGATTTCTCTGAAGGGCTACACAGACAAATGAAAATGAAAATAAAGCATTTCTGTAACTGTCATGCCCATTGCTCAGGATAATTTATACGAAAAACCCTTTTTACTGGAACTAAATAGTAAGTAAGTTAAGGTATTTTAATTCACAGTTGTATTGCGCATATATGTAGTTGGTCACATACCCTTTCTCTAGCTGGCATGTTTTCACTGCAACCAATGTAATGGTTGTAGTTTATTTACTTAATAAAGTTCTTAATAAATTTGTGTCTAATAAGGTTTCAAAGTCAATTGTTGCAAAGGCAAAAATACAATATTGACAGTTGCTTATACAATAGCTTCCTTGTGTATTTGCATTATGCCATAGTATTTAATTACATGAGCACACATTATACTTTCCATGCCTAGGCTATGGTAGACAAACTACTTACTAAGAGGTAATAACAGGTGACAAATTTACTGTGCCTCTGCTGTTCCACAGTAACTCCCTGGGTGCCTGAACAATAATCTGACACCAGCTCCAGAAAGACTCAAAGGCCTGTGGGTCTACTCCAACCACCCTGGACACTCCATTGCTGACCTTGGGGCTGCTGCTTTCAGGCAGCAAACTTTTAAAAACCAGTCTGACTGGGAAATTGAGGAACAAGGAATTTATCCACAGACTGCATTGTTATACATAGTTTAAATGGGAACTATGGATTCTTATCCTATTACCTAAATTAGCTTCTGTGACCCCTTTGTTCCCTATGGGTCCTTAGGTTCTTTGCTTCTTCCAGCACTGTCACCTTCTCTCCCCCGCCTTTCTCTATCTACCCTTTTGATACCTTTTGCATTTAAATCACTCACTCCACTTTTTGCACCTCCCTGCCTGCTTCTGACATCTGACACCTTCAGGGGGGAAGACAGCCTTATCTGCACATCAAAGAACAACTATCACAAAAGGACTCTTGCAGACCCAGGGGAATACACATCCAGCCTCAACTTCCCCTGTGCAAAATGGAGTTTATTTTCTACCTAAGAGGACTTTTACAATCTTTGATTTCTCCTCAGCCTGAAGAAAGGGGTGTGTGCCTGAAAGCTTGCAAATAAAGAACTTTTTTGCTACTTTTTGGTTGGTCTAATAAAAGGTATCACCTCTGAACCAAGAGTTTTGTAATTATTTATCTTTATATGCATCTGATAAAGTGAATTTGAGTTTTCAAAAGCTTGTGCTATCTATATATCTATTTACTATTCCACATATATTTACTACTCCACATATATATGGAATAGTAAATAAAGTTATAGATATATAGATAGCACAAGCTTTTATAAACTCAAATTCACTATATCAGATTCTGTGACAGGGCAGCCTGGAGTAGTAAATAAAGTTTTATGTTTATATTTATAAATACATTTTATAATAAGTTTTATAAATATGTTTTAAATTTTATATTTATAAAAAACTTTATTTACTACTCCATGCCGTCTTGTCACAGCATCTGATAAAGTGAATTTGAGTTTAGAAATTGACAGTTGTGCTGTCTATAGATATATATAAATATATCTCTTATTTAGTTAGTCTGTAAGGTGCATATTTACCCTGCCTTCTACATGATCTTACTTCCTGGTAGATGAAAGCTAAACTGTGGTAGCTTAACCCCCAAAGAACGAAGGCTAGGTTACTGTGGTAACAAATTCATCTGCCGACACCCTCATCCAGTACATACAATAAAGGGTGCTCATTTAATGAGTAGATTAAAATAAAATATTTTAAATTAATAATTTAATTTAAATTTAATAATTGAAACCTTTAGCTCACCCAGTGAGGTAAGGGATAGTTGGATCTATTTTTCAGAGATGGAGCTGAGGCACATAGACTGGTGGCCCTCTTAGGCATGCAGGCTCTCTTGCTCATTACCCCACACCTATGTCTACCCTAGTTCAGTAACTTCCATATATCGGGATCCTTTTCCACGTGAAGTCTCCTCATCTAACCATTCTGAAGGGTTTTCTTCCCAGTACAATCTTGACACCTCTCTCCATGCCTCTCTCCTACCATTCCTAGTCTGTGTTCCCCTACCTGGCCTTTCCTAAATCCCCCTCCCTGGCCTATTGTCCAATCTGTTTCACCTCAGCAGCCTCTACTAATATCTAGGTCAACTTCCTCACTTTGTTTGGCTGTCAGTATCCCTTACTGAGTCCATCATCCAATATAGCTTTCCTTCATCTCAACTATTTGTCCCAATTTCTTGGTATAACCAATCTGAGTTCTCCTTCATATCCTAATTATTCATCAGATCAGTTTAATTCCCCCATCTGGTTCCTAATCTGAGTCTCCTTTCATAGGTAGTCCCAATCCCCATTCCCCACAACCTTGTCTTATCTCATCTTCAAACCTTTTTTCCATCTCCCTACTCCCACTCCCAATAGCATGATCAGTCCTAATTGGCTTCCATTTTCAACCTCTAGCCTATACAGGGTCAGTTTTGTCCAGTCTGTTCACCCTTAGCCACCCCCTTCTTGTTCCAACCTTCCCCATTTCAGACATCTTGCACCAAATTATTCTCCCTGCCCCCTTCTCCTAGGTCAAAATCATCTCCCTTGCATTCAGTTTAAGTATTTTTTTTCCTTTATGGTCTATAGGCCAAGCCTAGGGAGCATCAACAGCACAGAAGAAAGTCTTCCTGCTCACAGTTCCACTGCTGAAAGCTTATACTGAGAGCTTACATAACCAAGTGTGGGATGGCAAAAGGTACGTATCTGGTACAAAGGTACCCCTTCATCCAAAGTATTTAAGATCCTTGTTCAAAACCAAGCACCGAGGCTAAAAGAAAAGACCATATTTTTAAATAGGAAAGCAATTTTTCCCGCCTTGATCTGATTTTGGGATCAATTGAACAATTAGCTGAAAGCTTTCAAACAAGCAGTCCAAGCCAAAAACCCTAAATGAAGTGTTAAAGTCCAAATGGTTAATATTTGTCAAAGTTATAATCAACTAGAAACAGTTCCCATAATAGTGCTAGACAGCCTTCATAATAGGTGATCCTACCAACCCCATCTTTGCCACAAAGAAAGGATCACAGCCCACAGTTTCTTCTGTGACCAATAGAAGCTTTTTGACAGAGGAGGCAGAAGGTCAGGACTATCAGAGTCAACAACAAGATTTCTAGTTCTCTGGCAGGTTCTGTACAGAGCTATCAGGGAGCTGGTGACATAATGTTCATAGGCTCTATGCTGGTCCCCAATGAAGTGGGGTTCCACAGTTTGGTTAGGGACAGAAGTTACACATAAACTGGTTTAAGACATCAGAAACTGATTTAAACCTGTAACAGAACATAAGTTCAGTGCACATAAACTGGTTTCAAAATGGCCTAAACTGGTTTAAGATAAACCTGGTTGAATGTAGTATCAGACTTAACTGATCTGAGTCAAACTTGTCTATGGAACTTGTCTCAGACCTCTCCCTAGTTTAAGTTAAATCAGAGTACCCCCCAGCATGCTTTTTGGCCCTGGGATGGGTTGTCTGCTCCAGAGAGCAGGGCTGGCCCTGCCCCTCTCCTCCCTCACCAGATCTCTGGCTGGCTGAGAAGGAAGTGGGGGCTGCAGGCACAGAAGCATCTGCCTCGTTTCCCCCTGCCCTATCCCCCCCCCCCCTCCCCCCCCCCCCCCACATTTGCTCCTCAAGCAGGAGTCCTTTCCCTTTCCCACAGCATGGGCTCCAGCTGGCATCTGGTTATGGTCACACCACCCCCATGCTAGCTAATGCTGATGGTTGTCTATGTGTATGTGTCTCCAATTTCACTGGCACAAAGGCAGGCAAAATGGTGTCTGCTTAGGGCTTTTTGGAATTAATGAGCATGTCAGCTGTGAATATGTCTCTATTCTTCCTTACAAATGCCTTGGAAAAAGCTGGGTACTGTGCAGGCCAGGGTTGGGGCTTAAACCCCTCCCTAATCAGAGTGTCCTGCTAGGGCCTCGCCACACACCCCCCTCCAGCTCAGCACTCTGGAAGGGAAGGGAGGACTCACTCTAGCACCCCCCAGCTTCTAGCTTGAGCCACTGCAAGCATGTGCCTACATTTCCTGAATCAAAAGTAAATGTCTAGCCACTTGCAAATCAGTTCAATCTCTGTAGGTTAGACTAACCTGCAAAGATTGAATCAATTCAGGCTTGGGCTTTTTGAATGTCTGCCCCTAACACCTATGGCTACTCTAAACTCTGTTTGCCTAACCATCTAATTAATATTCCTTTTCAGGCTATAGGATGTGCATTCTTATGAATGTAGACAATAGTAACCTAGTAGTTACTATATAGTAATCTAACTTGTTTAGATTTTCTGAACTGTCTTGCTAAAAAAAACCAAAACCTTAACTACTGAAAAAAAATATTTCTTCAGAGTTTGCAATGTTTGGTTTAACTGTGAAACTTAATTTACATATATGAAACGTATGTAGTGCAGGAAATGGCATTTAATGTTTTGTTAAATGTCATGTTAAATGTCATGAAATGTCATAAATCATTACTATTTCTTGTTTCTGAACAGTAAACTTGATCTTTTGTTCATAAATATCTTTTTAACTAATGTGACAATATAGCAGGCTTTGATTTTCTTATCGAAAACATCACCTCTGTGAGCTTTCTGTTAAATGAAAAGCTTGTAAAAATGCAGCTAAATTAAACTCCAAGTCTTTTTCAAAATGTATTTTTATGCATCTGCAAGTATGTACTAAATCAGGGCTGCAGGGGCTCACCCTTTTAGCTGCCGCCTGTTTCTTTCTCTTCATTGCCTCAAAGGCAACTTTGATGATAAGCCATTTTGCATCTTATAGGCATTGGAAATGCAGTTTTAATTTTTAATGTGTGAAAACAAGAACACTGGTGAAGGAAATATTAAACTAAGAAGGAAATAGTTACATTCTGCTTATTTTAGCTTAGAAATGGCATCAAATTTATGAGTAGGTTTTAAGATTGTAATCTGTTACAAAAATATTTGTGTAACTATAAAAAAGCCTTGAATATAATAATACTTATAATGTTTTAACTGGACAGAAAGATTATTAACATGGTATTTTATTAAACTTAAACAATTCCCTCATTTTAAAAAAAAATCAATCATCTTATAGCAATATCTATGTTGCCATAAAACACTGTATCAGTTGTTAAATTTTTAAAAGTGAACTTTAATAGATGCAGCAAGATGACATTAGTTAAAAATGAATCTATAATAATCATCAGAGCTGCTGTTGGGAACAGAAGGAGTTTTTTTATATAGCCAAAAAAAACCATTTATAACCTAATAAAATCTGATATTTACCATGATTGTGTCTTTAAAAAAAGACTTAACTCCAATTTGTTATTTTTGAAGGAAGGTGTATGACAGAGCCTCTGAAAAGAGTTTTATCACTGACATCTTGGAGAGCAATCATCATGACACTTTTGTTTGAAAAAGCACAGTGCAGGGTTCCGAGTAGGAAACTCTAAGGCTTCATCTATGCTACATTAAGGCATGACTAACCCATTAATCACACCTTAAATGGGCACCTGACCACACATTCAATCAATTAATAAAAGAAGAATAAGCTACAGAGTTACATGTAAAATAACTTTGTAGCTGCTTCCTATCATGCCATGGATTGAACACGTAGCCAAGGCCCATGTGGCTGAGAGCCCGTCAGCTGATCGGAGTTCCCAGCTGGGGTGGTCCATATGTACCCCCTGTGGCGAAGTGGGGCTCCCCACCTAGCCACAGTGCTAGGTTCCCCGCTTGCCTTTGGGCACATCTTCCACCTGACTCTTCTGCCATGCCTTGTTCTTATTAATTAGGATGTTAATTAAGTGGGAGGCTGCCCATTTTATGCCCCAATGCCAGGGGGTGCTATCTGCATCTCCAAACCTCCCCTACACCACAGCCCATGCCTCGCAGATGGCATCCAGCTGTTAGTCACACCATCCCTACACTGGGCTCCAGAATCCTCCTAATAGGACCCCCTTCTGCTCAGGCGGCCTACTCCACCATCATTCAGGCTGCCAAGCTCCATAACTTCTCTGCACTAAATTTCTCAATTTATTTATGCTTCTGTCAATAGTTAGTGGATTGACAAAATTGTTCCTAACATCCCAAAGAAACATTTGTTCTAAGCTAAGAATATCTAGGAACCAGATTCACCAAAAGGCTAGGCACCTCTAAAATCTTTATAATCTCTTATGCTTCTATCCAACTATTCTCATCCAATATATTGATTTTGCCACATGATTGGGAGCTCCCTCCCACTTTCATAGTCAGAACCCCCTTTCACTCATACCTTTTCACCCCTTCCCAGAGGAGGAAAAGGCATCAAAGAACAGGTTATGGCTTCCTGATTGATCCTTGAAGGACAGTCTGTGCTAGTTTTGATAAAGAGCTGAAAGGCTCCTCATTTTACGTTCTCATCACTACAGGAGAACAGCTGTAGCTGGACTATATTATGGCATGTCTTTGTTATTCTGTGTATGCTGAGGATAAGGACAGGTGGTACAAGAGCTGCCTTTACCAGCTTTATGATGGAAGAGACTTTCTCATCACCAGGAAAAAATCTTGCCAGCTAATTATGTCCAAATACTAAAATCTTTGTGCTGTTGAACCGGTGGAAAAGAAGTGAACTTCAGTAGAGAAGGTATCTCATCTTCTCAATATGCCCTTACCTTCCAGAAATGAAGTGTTAGAAATAGTGGACCATCAACAATTGCTTCCAAGGAGTAAAAACTTTAAAGAATAGTGGTCCTAAATTAGCCATAGCTATTGTATAAATTATGGCTAATGAAATGGTATATCTTTTTGCAGGTCCATGGAATCCAAAGGAGCCACCCCAATTTACAACATGGACTGGGCTACATTACATTCTGTAACTTTAACACGTTTACTACTAATTTCTGTTTGTGTTAGAATTTGGTCCCAAGTAATGTTTGTGACCCCTGAAAAGATGTTGGAAAAACATAAATAGAAAATATAATGTACATTATATAAGTTGGTCAGAAATTAGGACTAAATAATTTAACTTTCTTGAAGGGATTGGTATAGGAAGAACAAGTAATCGGAGGGAATATGATAAAGTAACTTCTCTTTTCATTGGATTTTTCCAAAGCACCTAAATGCTGAGAAATAAGACTCCCAATAAAAGCCCAAAGAAAACTCTTTTTGATGTTTTAAAAAATCCTACCCTTTATATTTTAAACATTCTGAAAATAAACTCTTTGAGATGATATTTTCCATACCTACTCTTAGCTCTGAAGTGAATTATTTTGGGAAGAGTTGTAAAAATCTGTTTTGCCATTTTTGTGATAAGAGTGTGGGGAAAAAAAATCAGGCTTCACTTGTCAAGATTAATAAAGGCCTTTAAAAATATAAATAAAGAGTGTAGATAGAATGTTTGTTTTTTTGGCCTGGATATAAGACCCAATCCTGGATGATACCGGGTGAGGTGTTGAATAGCCTTGATTCCTAATGAAATACATGGGAAGCGATTATACCCAGTATCTTACACAGGCATACAGTACCTTGCACAATTTGGCCCTGAATAAGTACTGGAGAGTTTGCCTTGTTTGGAGAAGTTTGGTTTGAAGTAGCAGCTATAGATGTTCTTACAAAGCACACTACTAATATTTTTTTTTGCCTGAAATAGATTCCTCCCAAATAAGGATAATCCTTCATTTGATGCTACTGACTTGCTTATCTCCTTATAGTCTGCACTGTCATAGTTGTCTATACTGTCCACAGCAGGGCTGGTAATTTTTTTTTATTGATTCTTGCCAGGATGCACTTTTACATGAGCACTGCTTGTTTATTTTTAATATAAACCTTGCACATTAATAATCTCTTGTGCAGGCGGCAAGATGAATTGTTAGTGCTGTTGTTGCTGGAGGAGAACAGAACTATGCAAGATGGATATTGCACAGCCTGAAAACCAGATTCCACCTGCCCTTTATCTGGATGGACAGTGAGGGTACAGGGCAAAAGCCACCATTTGGGATGAATCCTGATTAGGCTGAAATCAATGGGAGCTTTGCCACTGACTCTAACATGGCCGAGATACCACCTGATTTTTTGGCTTGTCAACAGCAACACAAGATTGTAATCCTATTCTTTGTGAAGTGAAGGGACTTTTCCTTATCCTTCTTCTTTTCTGTTTTACTGGGGATGCCTACTGCCCATAGGTGGTAATGAAGAAACACACACATTCATTAATATGCTGTCCAACCCCACATGGCAAAGTGAGCTGTATTCCATAAAGAGTACGCTAGAAGGTGCATTGATTTGCATGCTTGAGAGCCACAGAAGGTTTTCCAAATGTTGTAATTTACTTTAATCAGAGATTTCCAATGAGGGTAACTTGCCAGGTCATGAGGCACTGAAAATTGTACTATAGTTCTACAGAAAAGAAAATTTTCAGAATAATTTTGTGACAGCCAAAACTATCAAAATTTATGAGGTTGCATAATAGCTTTGCTCCTATCCTGCCTACAGAGATAAATTGTCATATTCTTGCTTTCCCCTGCCCTTTTCAAAGTTAAATATTTTGTGTTGATCTCTTGAAACATACATGCGTGTACACACAGATTTATATGGTCCTATCCTTTTTAGCAATTACATATCTTTACTCTTGCCTTTATAATGAAAAAAAAGCCTTCAAGACTAATTTTTTTACTACAAATAAGAGAATCTAACATGCAAAGGTTGAGAGTTACTGGTTCTGTCCTTGGTGATTCCTTGCAATAGGGATAATTTAATGAAAATTACTTCCACTAATCTTATCTCCATTTTGTAATTTTATATACTTTAATTATGAATATTTTCTTTTCATTTTTCTCTGTGAGGATATAAGGAAAGTCGTAGACAAAAAAGTCATATCCTTAGCTGGTATAAATTAGCATAGCTTCTTTGAAGTAAACAAACTAATACCCGTGGGTGCATCTACACGTGTGCTTTACTGCGAAGTGGGCTAATTAGCTGTGCAGTAAAGTGTCACTATCTACATGTGTGCTGGTATTAGGGAGCAGTAAATAATGAACTCCACTGTAAGATAGTACTGTTGAGGATGGTACTATCTTATGGCGGAGTACTTAACTATGCTGAAACGTGTAGATGGTGAAAGGGGCTGGCTGCGGCTAGAGGGTGCTAAAGTGCGGGTGCTGCCTGCTGGCTAGCTCTTCATTTTAGCACCTTTGTGCCCAGCCAGTCTCTCTGCTACCCTAAGCTGACCCCCCATGTTGCCCATCAGCCCAGGAACACATGTAGATGCTGAGCCTGGGAGCAGTGTACTCCAGCACAATCTGCACCAGAATTTATTCATTCACATTAATTGCACTTGTAGATGCACCCAATAGTACCAGATTTATGTCAGCTGAGGAACAGTACACACTTTAGGAATATTTCTCTAGGAATTTTTGGGATGCTGAATTGCCAGTTAACTCTAAGTTGTCTTGTATACTTTTAAGACATGTCATGCCTCATTTGTATTTGTTTACATTTTTCTCATGTTGAAGTCGATGGTGATGCCAAACAGTAGATGAGAGAGAGCATCCTTTTTCAACATTAATATCCATGTTAAACCATTCAATTAAATCTCCACTTACTTTACCTGTGCAAGCTGCAGCTTGATACAAACCATAGGTGTTAATATTTTGGTTGGAATACCACAACACTAGAGTGAACTGGAAAAAAGATTGCCAAATACTTCCTTAAAATCGATGATGTCTAAGGACTTGTCTATCAAATAGTCAGCAGTAGTCCTGTGGGCTTGGAAAAGCAAACATGAATAAGCTAACAGAATATATATGCATTACTGAACCTGCGTTGATTCTGTATGTCCTCACCACCAACAGCTGAGTTGCCTGAATACAAAGGGTATAAAGGAAGGACAATCCAGTGTCTTTTGAGGCAATATCTGATACAATGCACTGTGGGGGAAAAACATAACTGCACTACATAGAAGTTATAATTGAGGAGTTTGATACAGTGGGACAACAGGCACAACTAATATCCATTCACAAATAGGAAAGGTTAAAGGCTTATATGTTGGCTTGTTCAAAATGTGCGCGATGCTTAGGGCATCTGTACACATGACAGACCTCTGCTCCAACACATGCTAATTAACACGCATTGGAGAAGGAGACTCCTGAGAGGCTGCTGGAGCGTGCTAATTAACACACACCATCAGCCTCCACGTGCTGTGTATTCAGTGTCCCCACATTTCAAAATGGTGGCAGGGGTGCTTTAACTAAAGCTTGTTAAACAAGCTTTAGTTAAAGTGCCCCCATGGCTATTTTGAAGCGTGGGACACTGAATACACATGATGCTGTAGTCACTTAAATTTAAAGCGGCTCTCAGAGCTGCTCCAATTAAAGCGCTCTCCTCCCCTCCTGCAGAAACATGTATAGACACCCATAGATATTTAGGTATATAGGCCTCTTTCAGACACTGCAAGCAGAGACATTTCTATAGTCATTCTAGGGAACACAGACAGCCCTTTCTTTCCCTGGGTCATGTGGCTGTACTCTAGCAACATGCACAGAGACAAAGTGAACTTTGCATACAAAGTGTATGAAAGCATGTATAAGAGGAGAGTTTCATGATGCCTTTGAGTGGCTAAGGGGCACTGGAAATATTTATGACATGGCTTGAGCTTGAACACTTATTTGTTGCCACCTGCTGTGTTTTTATACCATTTGTGAAGGTGACAAAGGAGAAACTTCTCTTGGAGATGGCAAATAGAAGCAGAGCAAATGTCATCAGATTTTGAGTAGCCTGACACAAGAGCTTTAAGTAAGAGTTTAAAGAGCCCACTATGGTGCTTCAGGATGTGTTTTGATGGTTATGACTGTGGCTTTAAAGCCAGCCTGGTCTTAACTGAAGAAAGGTAGAGATGGCCGATGCGTGCATGTAAGCAGACAAATTTTAATTATCAAACTTGAAGCTGGAATTCAAAAGAAAGCTTTCATTTGACATCATGTAAAATGGGAAACTGCTTAAAACCTTAGAGAACAGACAGATAAGCAAACCACATCAACCAGATGAATGAAATAAACTACTATAAAACCTTTTATGCTGGGACCTTTAGTGCTGGGATTTGCAAAGACTTGAAGAAAGAGAAAAAGTGAGAAGTGCTTCTCAGCATGAAGTTCTCAACTTAGCGCACGTAGTTGTATGATTCCCTTTCCACTCCACTGATGCTGAATGATATGTTGGTGAATGGTGAAAGCATCCAGGTCTCTGATGCTGCTGGATAAAGTAAGGGCTCCAGGGGGTGAAGTGAGATAGGGAGGCACATAGTTTCTGGTGGTCACTGAGTTTGGGCAGCATCTTTGTGGTATCTAAATAAAACATACTCATTTGCTACCTCCATTTTCTGCCCTTCTATTAGCACATTTCCCTTCTACTCCCAGTAAATGTCCATGTATGAGAGGTACTCATTCTACTGCCTCTCAGATGCATCTGCATTCAGCAGCTCCATGAATGAGTCCTCCCTGGAACACCTCATCTGCTTCTTTATCAATCTCAGCTTTGTTGCTACTGTTAAATGTGCTTCCAGCTACCATGCTTGGAGACACTGAGCAGGCAGGGTGCTTCTCAGATTTCCAGCAGTGGTACAAAACAAAGGATAACTAAAACTCCTTTTTTCCCCAGTAACTTTGCTAGGGGCAGCAGTACAGAGGCCAAACTGCCTAAAAGGGCAGCTGTGGGACAGTTCTGTCACTGCTGTCATGCCATGATGAATGTACTGGGCAAACAGCTTCTATCTATCCTAGGAGGAAATAAGGATATAACAGAGGATCTCAGCAAGATCTGTGGAAGTAAAACATTTAAAAAAAATCTTTATGGGCTTTTGTTCTGGCTGATGTTTCCCTGATGAGGGTGACCAAGACCCAGAGAAAGTAAATGTTACAAGAATCCAGAGATGTATTTAGTAGCCGTGTTGGTCGGAGACAAAAATAAATGCAAAACTCTAGAACTCTTGGTTCAGAGACGATGCCTTTTTGTCTCAGACCAACACAGCTACCAAATACATCCCTGAAACATGGAAGACGCTGAATTGTAGCCAATCTTGAATTTAAACTTCATTGCTGAACAGCAAGAAAGATTTCTACAGCTCCCTGCCTTCCTGCCATCTGACACCACCAGGGAAGCAATCCTGCCTTATCTGCACATCAAAGAGCAACTCACAAAGACACTCTCATGGACCCAAAGGAACAGACTTCCACCTTCAGCTTCCTCTGTGCAAAAATGAATTTATTTTCTACCTATGGGGACTTTTTGCCATCTTTAATTTTCCCTGAGCCTGAGGAAGGGAGTGTGTACCAGAAAACTTGCAGAACAGGAATCTAGAGGAATTCAGCCCACCTGTTATCTGCAATGGTCAAAGTCCTCACTGAGTGGTGCAGAAAGATGTCCTATCACAGCATTGATGATGCATAGGGGATGCATGTGCAGCCCCTGGGATTGGTGGTGTGCCCCTATGATTGGCCGCTGCTGCCAGTGGCATCTGCAGGTGGTCGCCTCTGGGCACTGCCCCCCCTGACTGCCAACACTGACAGCGGCATCTGCGGGTGGTCGCCAGCTTGGCGCTCGCCAACACCACTGTGGCTGCCTGCAGGAGCTCGCTGTTCACCGTTGCTGCTGCCTGCAGGTGGTCGCTGTGCTCTACAGCATCCAGGGACATGCGTTGTTCACATATCACAGTGGAATAAACAATGCTACTATACCCAGAAACACTGAAGAACAGATAAGGGTTTTCCTAGCTAGAGCACTTCCCGAAGATTGTCCCACAGAATCAAGGGGACAGTTCTGTCCAAGTGAATAAGATTCTCCATGGGGGTGCATAGGCCTGTTGCCAGATGTGCAGAGGCACAGCTCCCAGACATGAGACAGAAGCCTGGGATATCACCATCTCTCTGGCAACCACCCCCATTCTCACCTTAGTAAGCAGTGTGAATGAAATTCTTGGACCTATGGACACTCATAGCCACACCATATGTGACTTTTGACTGCGATGTGAATGGACATGGGTGTCAGCACCACGTATCAGAAGACACATATCTGTTAAGCCATATTGTTAACTACCAAAGAGTCACTACTTAACAAAGCAGCACTTGAGAGATCCTGCTCTCCTTTTTCATTTCTTTGACTATTGGAAGGGAGCCGACTTAACACTAACATCGAAGGCATACTGGGAAAGATGTGTGCTGGGAGGGAAGAAATATGCAGCATTTAACAGAACTGCCTTCCCTGTCTTTACTGCTCACAGTTGCTGGCACTGGCCCTAGCTTTGGCTGTCAGTAGTGGTACAAGTGCCAAATTGTTTCAATACAAAACAAATATGAGCCACTTGGATCTAGAAAATAGGATGAGATGTTTCAGTCAGTACTAAACAACAGCATTTCAAGTTTTTTGGGTTTTTAAAAAATGGAATGCTTTTGTTCCCTTAGAAAATAACGTAACCATAAAAATAAAAAATGCAACCTTTTTAGAGACATTGTCCACCAATCTAGCCTTGTGTTTCTTCTCACACTACTTTGTCCTTTGGTTTATACAGTTTTTTCTGTTTTCTTTCCTTTCTTTTTTCCCCCTTCTTTTTGCAGGAGTGCTTTTGAGGTGTTAATGTTTCTTTGGCTTGTTTCCTTTCTTTTTTACACAATCCAATATAACCTTCATTTTTCAGATTGCAACATTGCTTGACTGGGACCTATCTACAGCTATCATAGCATCTGTGATACTGTCAAACCAAGGACTGTGATATGTCAATGTTGACTCCTTGTGGTGGATTTAAGTTTTGTTGTATCTGAAAGCTGTTCTCCATATCAATTTGAAATAGCTTTTTATTGTTTTATCTCATATCCAGTTCCTATGAATTTTCCTGTAGATTTTAGAGTTTTGTTTTTCTTAAATTTGATCTGCACTCTTATCACCAGTAAACCATTGCTACTTTGGATGACAGTTATTCTGTTCAGATATCAGAGAGGGTTGACGTAAATTGTCTTCCAATTTATAGATAGTCAGTCAGTCTTCTGGTGTCTCTGTCTGGGAAATTTGCAGTTACTTTATGAGTATTGTTATATAGGAATAGTTTTTCTTCAGTCATGAGGCTTTGCTAGCCCATTGCTTTCTCTGCTCCATTTTTGTATTGCCTAACAATGGAATTGATGTCTTCCATTGCTAAACACGTTATGTTTGATAATGTTACTCATTGGGTTTTGTATATTTGCTCTTTGATCTCATCATTATCATTGCCTTGTACATAATATCGCAAAATTATGATATCCACAAATGGTGGTTAAAACCAGTTTCAGAACAAACAGGTGCACAAACCAGGTTTATATTCCATTTTTGATGTTATCATGAATGCTACTTCCTCTGAATGACAGCTCTGTTGTGACTTTTTTATTATTTAAAAATTGCTCTTTATTAGCCCCTCACTATCAACAGCCATCTACTCCAAGGATTTTTGAGATTATATTATTTCTTTTAGCACCCTAGGTGGGGGGGGTTTCATAGACTGCTTTACTTTTTAATAAGGAACTTCTCAGAGTCTTTACTTCCTTTTGTGCTTCACCATTCATTATTCTTGCTCCTTTATTTAGCATAGTATTTTCTTGGAGTGGCTATTTAACTGTATTTCTATAACCTAAGCTTTTTATTAAAAGAATGTTACTGGCCTACCAGGTACCCCACCCACTCCCCACAAGAAAGTGGGTGACCAAGGGACTGTTTTTGATCTTATTCTTACCTTTTGAGATTATGTATTGATGATCTGATAATGTGTGCAGTGTTTAAACAGCAGAAGGTAGCTAGAGATTATATATTTGGAACACCCCTCATATTTAGATCTTACCAGATTTAAACTTGAGCTGGTCAAAATTTTTTCATAAACATTCAGTTTCACTTAAAACGGAGTTTTCAATCATTCAGATGGTCCAATGAAAACTCTCCTCTGAATGTATATCTCAACATGGACAAAATTTGGACAATATATTTAAAAATTTGAATTTGACAATACATGTTGTGACTCATAGTTTGTCTTCCTCATATCCTCATCCTTGTCTGTGTTCTCCAGTTAGGTAACATCTCCCATGACTTACTAGAGGTGGCAGTTTCCAGGATGAATGACAAGTGCTCAGGAATGAGGAACTCTTTAGTACATTGTGGAAAATACAGCTCAGCTATGGACTATAGTGCAGGAGAATGGAGGCATTAAGAGCCCTATTAAGACTCCTAGGAGGCATCACAGTAACATTTCTTAATTGATATTTTCTGTTTTAAGATGAAATTTTGCGGCTGTTTGGTGTAAAAAAAGTTAGTCTTCAGTTTTTTGCTGAAAAAAATCAAAGCTGTACAGCATCCAGAGAGGCAGGAGAGGAGGGGGGAATCTCCACAGAAAAAAAAAATCTGCCTTCCTCTATCTTTCATCATTCAGATGTCCTGGTCTGGGGAGCTGCAAATCTTAAATACTCAATATTCATGCCATGTCCCTATTGCAGCAACTTTCAATGGAAATGTACAGAACAAATATTAGCTAGCATGCATTAACTTTATGACATGTTGTTATGTGAAAGTAAAGCAATTAACTTGTGTCATGACTATACATCCTCTAAAATTGCAGCTCTCAAACAGATGCTTTATTTCACACAGTCCCTTTATACTTCATTGTCATGGAAGTGAATGCAGTTTCCAAAATGTCGATCATGTAGAATAAACAATGTGGGTATAAAGCGCAAAGCTCTATTTATACACATATCTCTTACTAAGCCATAATGACAAACTATACTTTTTTCTCTAATTTGTTTATTAGTGAAAAGGTACCCAAACAACCTTAATTTTGCCCTGTAGCAGAAGGAAAATAAATATGAGAAGCAACTACTATGCCTCTAAACATCTATTTCATTGCTCGTTAGAGATTGCTAACAGTAAAATGTTTTTTATCATAATAGAATAATCATGCACGATATCATTACTGGGAAGAGGTAGGGCTATTTAGGTGTTAACGGTACATTTTCACACTATAATATATTTGGATTTAGTGTTGCTTCAACTTTGAATTATCTTGGTTTCTAATTCTTGATTTAAGGCATTTGCAGCATTGCTCTGTTTTTAACTAATAAGTTATCAGTTACTTTAAAGTACTTAACTTTCCCCATGTATTATATAAGATGTCTAGTTCCTAACTTGGGACTGTGGATTTCACTAGGCAGCCAGGAGCCTACAATTAGGATAATATTGGAGTTCCAAGTCCAGACCCCCAATCTTAAGTCCATCTTAATTTATTTGGGAAAGTTATTAATAAAAAAGATTCTGCAAATGGAAATTAGGCAACACTGTTGAAGAATCAAGAGCTAGACAAGGAACTTTTTTCCATTTCTGTTACTGTATTAGTGAAGGAGTGAGATGTGAAAATGAATTTAACAGAAAGAGCCATGACTTTGAGTACACTCAGGGAGCAAATCATTTGAGTTGCTATTTTTCCTTACTGCTTTTAGCACTTTTATATTGATGTAACACCAATGACTTCAATAGAGTTTTTCCTGTTATACCCCAGTGGCCTTTAAGTCAATGAACAAAAGCTCATTGACATCCATTTGAGTATTTTCCAGTCACTTCAGCAGGGTTTGGATCAAGTTCATAGTCTCTTTACTATAAATTTGAAGTGAACCAATTTTTGACCCTGAGATATTATAATTTATCTTTTCTGCTGCCAAGATAGCATGTCAAAATCACAAACTGGATTCTCTGTTTATACCAATTAATAGTGGAGTATGTCATTAGAGTTTCATTCCATTCATTTCATTAGAGTTAGAATTACTTGCATGTAAATGAGAGGAAAAAAACAGAGCCTGAGTATCTTATTTCATCTTAAGCACGTCTGCCCTGTGAAACACTTTATTATAATAACAGTTAGAAATAATTGAGGGTCTGGCAAATTTTAAAACAATTGCCCTATTTTACTCAGGTTCCAGATACAGTAATAGTATACTTCACTGCAAGAAGAAACTAACTTTTACATTTTCTTTTATAGAGCACTCCTGAAATAGACTTCATGGTTGAAATGTCATTGCTAACTTTGTATCTGATTCTCAGCTAAGATTTAAAATAGCCCTTTTGTTCCATTTGCAGTACACATGTTGACATGTTTCCAGATTTACAACAAGGTGGCAAGGAACATCTTACAGAATTTTTAGCACACAGAAGAAGCAGAAATATAGAAGACATATGGCATTAAGGATAACTTTTATTCTGAAAATGGAAACAGAACTTAATTTGTAGCTGACGTACAAGTTGATGGTTTTTGGCAGTTTCAGAGGTTTATGCTTCATCACTTTTTATTTTGTAGAGCATCAAAATAGTGTACTAGCTGGATGAGATGACCCACTAGAGGTTTCAGCAGTCCAGTGATTCTATGATTGAAAAATGGAATGGGATTTTTTTTTAAGTTATAAGGTGATTGAAGTTGAGGAATAGAGTGACAGGAGTCCTCTCCCATATCTATTTTACTGTTTATAATACTTGAACAGGTACTGGAAAATATCAACTGCAACAGTACACAGACTTAGTATATCTTATTACTCATTGACTATAAGAAACAAATGCATGTTTGTCATTTTGCAAATTTCAAACTTCAAGTAGTGGTGGTAGTCCATGAAAACAAGGAGTTGGGAAGGGAAAATGTTATTACAGTATTTAATAAGATGCCAATTTTTTATTTATGTTGGGGTTTTTTTTTCATTTCTGGTCCTGATTCAGGAAAGCATTCAGAAAGTTGTGTAAGTGCACTTAATGCTCTACTGACTGGGCTAAAGTGAGAGTGGCTATAACTTAGTAGTTAATGCAGTCAATTGTAAAGGGGGAAAACTTGTGGTCCAGTCCCTGCTCCAATGACTGTTCAAGTATTTAATATTAAATTATTCATTGGAGCAGAGGCTGGAACCCAGATCTTCCCCTTCCTGATGAGTACCTTAACCACTAAGTTATAGTGTCATACTATCTCCCTCCCTCTTCCTCCCCTTTTGAACCAATGAATATTTTTTCAATTTCATGCAAACTGGAACAGCTTCAACAGGAAGGTTTTAGAGCTATGAAGAACATATAGCCTAATGGATAGAAAGTGGTTACCAGAGATATGGAATTCAAATACTCTCAGGCAGAGTATTTGAGCCCAGGTTCCCCTTGTCCTGGTAAGTTCCCTAAGCACTGGGCTAACAGACAAAAATGGTACTGGTTAGCAGTGACATCTTCATATCTCTTACTTCATTTTGTGAAAAAAAGAGCTGGTTTAGGCACCTAACTCCAGGAGGCAGTTCATGCCTTTTAATAGAAAGAGGTACCTAACTACTTATGAATGTCAGAGCTCAAACCCATGCTTCTCCTTGGTGTTTTTTTATCAGTTACTTTAAGTGATTAACTCTCCTGATATTTTTATATAGTGGTGTCTAGTTCCTAACTTGGGACTGTGGATTTCATTAGGCAACAAGGAGACTGCAATTAGGATAATATTGGAGTTCCAAGTCCTTTTGGAGCTATAGCCCTAAATTTCTCAATTAAGAAACCATATTTAGCACATGCACATATCCCTAAGGCCACAGAAATTTTGGAGAAGAGGCTCTTAAAATTTAATCCATTTTAAAGCCATGGAGATCCTACACAGTGGGGATGCAATCATGACCCAATTGAAGCTAATAGGAGTTTTACCATTGACTTTAACTGAGCCACATTTTTAGCTCATCAGCAACAGTAGCTTAATAATTATTCCACAATATAGCTCTTCCACAGTTGTAGCTGGTACTTCTGCAGGGTTGTTAACTAGTAACTCTATGAAGTTTATAAACTCAAGGATGTGAAACTTTCCCAGCCCAGATCTATCTCAGGGCTGGGAAAGTTGACCTAAACTGTGAAGTATTAGCATTTGTGAAAATATTTTGCAAATGAATCCAGCCACTGGTGCAGCTTCTCATAGATGGAAAGTCTGGTGAGTTTTCATTTCTGCAACCCATGGGGTGAATATTGCCATACAATGAAAAGGACAGTATTTGAAAATTGTAAGTGG
The DNA here is from genome assembly GCF_000455745.1 of Alligator sinensis. Taxonomy (NCBI): domain Eukaryota; kingdom Metazoa; phylum Chordata; order Crocodylia; family Alligatoridae; genus Alligator; species Alligator sinensis. The sequence goes on along the minus strand of NW_005842824.1, from coordinate 240,884 downwards.
TGAATATAGTTTGTTGTCTATTTTACTTTATATGTTAGGGAGATTATCCTCTTTTCAGCATTCAGAAACTTTAATATGGGTTTTAAAAAAACAACTTGGGAGTCTCTTTTTAATTATATTTATTTGCATAACTCTAAAGCCATTTAGGTACTCTTAATCAGTTTAGATCATAAATTGTATTTTGCATATTAAAAGCATCTTTATGCGTTCTTAAATGTATCCAAAAAGTTGAAAAAAGAAAGCACTTTACAGATAGTCATGATAAGCCTTGATAATGTTGTAGAAGTTGTCTTATGAAATTTTCCAAGTGTCACTGTGACCATGAATGTCTCTAACCTCAGTTAAACTTCTGCAGCTATCCTTCCAGGAGAAGCACAACCTGGAAAACAGACTGCCTCAGCATGTTGTACCCCCTGCCCTTAATTAGCTTTCCCCTGAGGTCTGGTGTATGAGAGAGGAGCACGGGTCACGGGGTGTAAGAAAGTTTTACATGCAGTGGGCATCCCACATAAGAGATTAAAATGACCTTGGTACTCTCCATGCATTTTAGCAGCCCCCCCTATGCACAGTCTTTGAAATGGAGAGAAGATTTGAACCTTATATTCGTAAGTCTGCATTGATCAGTAGTTAAAAAAATTGTGGTATACAGCAGAAGTATCTGCACATGAAAGTGCTGTTAATCCAGTGCCTGGGGATCAGTACTTTAACATAAGAATTGGTTTAACAAAAAATAGCCACAGAAGCTATAACCTGTGTGTGTTATATCTCTCGATAGTCATGGAAAAAGGACGGTAGGGAGAGCTTAGCATTGTATTTTTTTTTCTTATTGCTTTTTTAAAATGAATCTGCACTTATCACCAGATTTTGAGATAGCTGTTGATAAGACTTTTAGATTCCCCACTAAGACTCCTAAGGAACAAGGCATAACCAGCTGAGAAAATGGAGATAGTTGGGATAATTTTCTAACAACACCTACTATTATAGTTCCATTTGCTGCTCGGTTGGATAAAAAGATGATCTCAACCAATTGTAAAACAAAATAATAATAATAATAAAAAAATCTTGCTTAGCAAGAGAATAGGTTTCATAGCTTCTTAGATGTACCAAAACAAACTTAGGCATGGTAAAGGTAATGTACTGTATGTTTCTAAAACAGAAACTCTTTTCAAATAGTTCTTTGTCCTCAGTTTTTTAATATAAACTGATTTATGACTGCTGCAGGCAAAAAAGTATGTTTAGGACAAACACTATTGTTATGGATTTTGCTTCAGCAAAACATGTTTTAAACTAAAATGTGTTAAGCAGTTTGAAAGGCTGCTAAATGAAATAGCCCAACCTGCTAATGTGGAATGAAGCACCGCCAGAAAGAAAGCTTAGGGGGTCAATCCTGCCAGGCACTGAATAGTCTGGTTTGAATAAAGCACTCAAGCATAGACTTCATTTTATTCATGCATGCAGTTTTGTGTGTCTACCTAGGCTGAACATTAACTAGATCAGTGTAAAAGTCCTAGTTATTTTGCAGGATTTAGGCCTTAATTCCTTATTTTAAATTGAGCACTCATAGATTGCCCGCACTTGCTTTGAATATGCAGAATTCATGTCCAGTGTCTATTTTGGAACCCATTTTTATTTATTTCCAATGTCATTAACCAGTCCATTACAGGACCTTGCCTTGAATGTTGTTAAGGAAACATGAGAAAAGATTGATCGTCGGCATTTTATTCTCCAAATTTGTGCTTGTAGTTGTAGTTTACGCCAAGCAGAAAACTTTGTCAATGACTTGCTTTTGCTGTTTGTACTGTCCCTTGTCCCTTTTCCCCCACACTTTTCTCATTCTGTTGTAATCATTTCCATTATTATTGGAATTTCCATTATTAACAGATTTTCATTATAATCTGCTATCTGTTAGTGGTTTACCCTAGTACATATGTTTAATTAGATGCCTTTCACTTTCTTTTCTGCTTGCTAAAACTAGCATTTGGAAAGCAGCATTTTCATTATGCTCCAGATATGTACTGGGATTTCCAAAGTAAATGGAGCTGATTCTATTTACAATAACTTTGCTTTGACCTATGGTGATCTTCAACTAGTCTGGTGGACTGTTTAAAGTTACATGAATTAGTTCGTGTCTGTAACAGAATGGTCAAACTTGGCACCTTGTAAAATAAGTTTTTCCCAAAAATTTTACAAGGATCAAAGTATTCTTAAAAATCTGAGTAATTATACTTAGTAGTTCTTAACTCTCCCAAAGGAATATCTTGTAAATTTCTAGTATTTTTTAGTCTTCCTCTTATAGCAGAATGGAGAATTTTCTCTCATTTACCTCTTACCTGCACCATGTGCTCTGAGGAGCATAGCATAGCTGCCAATGGTTGTATTAAAATAGGTATTATCATTGGCAAAAGTGGCTTGGCAAGCACTGCCCCAATCTGAGAAGTCATAGGTTTTAATTTCAAATGCACAGTTTGTAAACTGATACAAATCTGCTGGAGATTTGACAGCTGCAGACATCCTCCAGAGCATTTGACAAAAGTGCTATGAGACAGGCAAAAGCTTGACATTGTGCATGTCAGTTAATGTAAAAACCTTTACCATCTCTGATGAAATGTGGGTTGTGATTCCCATAACAACAGTTTAGGATGAAACCAGGCAGTGATTAAGGCCATTAGTAATGGACAGCCACAACAATACATCTTCCCTGCCCTTATTACCACTTCAAGATGGGAGGGGAGCAAGGGAAGATTCTGTTTAAAGGTAACAAGTATCTGTTAATAGTATTAGGCATAAATGACTTATACTGGCCTCAATTTAATAGTAATATTTATCAAGGCCTGCCACACATAGGCCTGTCACGCAGACCAAAAACACAGGCCAAGTCAAGGAAGAAAAGCTCATGCTGGTGGCAGAGAAAAAATTAGACCCTGGAGGGCAAACTAGGCATTGATTTGTTTACTGAAAACAAATACATGTATTCACTTTAAATTGTCACACTTATTTCCCATGATAGCTTTACTAAACATAACAGCTAAACAGGTAGTCATGCATGTCAAATCTATTTTACTTGGCGTAGTGTACCTCCCATAGTAATGTCTGACAACAGGCAACAACTTTAAGTTTAAACAGTTTTCAATGAAGTTGCAGGTTAGACATGTAAGTGTTACCCTCAATTATCCATAATCTAACACTTTGATGAAAAATAGCTTTAAAGTAATAAGATACCTACTCAGAGTTGCATTTAGCACTGTTAAATTGAAGGATGAATGAAACATGGTTTATCACCTGCAGAAAACCAAGAACTAGAGTGCCTTGAAAAGAGCTAAGGTCAAAGGAACTGGGGATTTGTACTAGTATTAAAAAAGCCATGAAGCTAAAAACATTTTATGATTTGGGATCCTAGAACCCAAATATATGATTTGGGAACCTAGGATTTAGGATCCTTAATTCATGAACATGATATACATATCTGTGATGAAGCTCAAAGGCTGCAAACAACAGTGATATCGGCTGAGGTTCCCTACAGTCTTATGGGTTTGTCACTCAAGATAGAGAGACACGGTGGAAATTTAAGTGTCATCTTCTTCAGCTTCCAGAAGGGAGGGAGATAATGGAATGCAGTTTTGCTTGAGAAGGTCTTCAATTGGTGCTACCACACAAGTTAAGATGTGTAAATACTAGGACAGAACACTTCCTGAATAAATGGAATTTCATTGCCTTCTGAGTACAGTGTTATTTCAAGGAAGATCCTTAGTCTAAACAACAGTGCAAGTCAGTAAGTAGGTTATGCATATGTGGAATTTGGGGCCATGCAGTTGTTGTTAAGCTCTAGTCTGGGAAGAAATTTTTGCCACTGGGGACTCTGCCTTTAAAATATATAGAGTGTCTATACAAAATGCTTACCTTTGAATTAGCATAGATTACTGTGAAGTAAGCATGTGCGTCTACATGTGCATTTGTTTACTATGCAGTCAACCTTCCTAATCCCAAGTAAATTTCCTACCTGCAAATGCAAGTAGCAAATTTACTTGATATTAGTAACAGCACTGTAGTGCTCATGTAGATGCCTGACCAAGAGCAAAATCTACTCCTGGTCAGATGTCCACCAGGGGGCAGGAGATAGCTCCCGGCTCCTGGGAGATGCTGGCTGCTGGGGCAAGCTCTGACACTGGAGCCCGGGCACGGGATCTATGCCCCCCTGCCCCAGCAGCAGGGAGCTCCAAACCCCTTGCTCTGAGACAGCGATCAGGGAGCAGGGGCTGGGAGACCCTTATCTCCTAGCAGCAGCTGCATGATCACAGGGCCAGTGCTGGGAGATGCAAGCTCCCCAACTGATTCCCCACTCAGCTCTTTGCTTGTGGAACTGAGCAGGGAACAAGCTTCTCAGCCCCTGCCTAGCCTATGGGATTATTGAGGCATGGGGATTAGAAAGAGCTGCAGGAGTGGGATAGGTCCAAGCCCTAATCTGCCAGTGGGACAGCTAGCTCACTGCCCCACCAGAGAATTAGGGCAGGGAGCTGAGACCTGCCCCTCCCCTGCAGCTCTTTTCAAGTCCCTTGCCCCTAACCAGGGAGCTAGGGCTAGGAGTTTTCTGCTGCTGGGGCAAAGAAACATTGTCAGCCCCTGGAGCTCCCCTCAGTTGTGGCAGGGGCTCATTGCAGAGCTGCAGGAAATTTGATGTGAAGAGCAGCAAATCTGCTCCCTAATCCCAACATGTGTAGATGCCAGCAGAAGAGTGCTTACTCCAGAGTACCTTACACCAGAGTATACTTCGGCCAGAGTAAATGTATGTGTAGACACCTCCATAGTGTCCAAGTTATGGGAAGTCAGGGCATGAAGCGTTACAGAAGCTGTTAGAATGACATGATTAAATAGCAAAAATCTCTTAAAAGATCTTTGGCCCAAGCCAGTGATGCTCAACCTTCTAGCTCCATGGGCTGGATGAGAGGTGCAGGGCCAGGCTGCAGATTGGATTCAATGTGGAGGTGGTATGCAAGGTTGGTTAATGGGTGCACCATCCCAGCCTTATGTGCCAGATCTAGCCATGGAGTGACCCTACACACTGACCTTCTCCCACATTTGGGATCCAGCCATGGATCAATCCCACATCAAGATAAATAGACCGTTCTAACTTTTATCTGAGCCTAATTTTCACAAAATGAGCTGTTCCAACAAGGACATCTTACTACACCTTCAGCTCTCCTGTAAAATAGTTGGTCTAATAAAAGATATCACTTCTGCCACAAGTTCTCTGATTCCTTTTGCCTGTAGACCAATACAGCTATAAACTGTACCATTGTTATTGAGCACATTTGCTCAGAACACGTGCAGTCCCATCAGTAAAGTGAATGCCTATGTGTTTTTGGAAGTTCTGGGTGTGGGCAGATGATGGAACATGTTTAGGTTTGCAATGCGTGTGACACTAGTCTGCTGTTGAATAATATAGACCGAGCCCCAATGCAATTTACTCTTTCTGCCATGCATTTACATTGTGCCAAAGTAAGGTTGACATAGAAGTGCTGAGATTCCCCCTGCTTCTTTCCAGCTGTTCATACTCACTGCTGTCCCTGGCATGCCTCTGATGTTGCAGCTACATTTGGGAAGCAGAAGGGCAAATTTAGTCCTGGCACATATTTGTCCTGCAAAATTCTCTGCTGGAATATGTAACCAGATCATTCTTTTTTTGTTGTCACAGTTTAGCAAATCACTTGAAAATCTAATCCTCTAAATGGGCAGAAGCCTGGATTATTCACAGATCATGTTGGGCTTTTGTCTAGCATGGCCCAGGGACATGCACTGTCCCAGTTGTCTGTCAGTCAAGTCAGATTTGGAAACCCAGTTTTCATAATACTGCCCTAGAAGGTGGCAATTTTCCCTTATAAGCATGTTAGCTTAAAGTTTGGCCCTTATTGTGTAATTAAGGCATATTTACATCTTGTAACATAAAAGACTATGCATATCCCTTTCCTTCATACAATGACATTTACCTCAGGCAAAACTTAGATACTGAACTCAAGATCAAATATTAAAGTTTGTGCACTGCTACAAGGTTTGTAAATCGAATTTGCCTTCCACAGCATTTCATGGAACTGTAAGTATGTTTATTGTGCTAGTCCCTTCCCTCAAAAATATTTGTGTTTGACTGTGTGATATAATTTGCTTCTAAAGAACACTAAAAGAAGTTTCAGTGTTCTCAGCAAAAATAAAAAGGTCTGTGCCTTTTATTTAATGAAAATCTTATTTGAAGAGTCAATGGAGAAATTCTCTGAAGTTGATACAGTGCTTATACCTTCTTAGATGAAAAATTCTTAGCACTGAAAAGCTTATAAAGGACTTTTATAACTGTGACCACTTTAAAACTTTTTCAGCTTTCCTTAAGTCATCAATATTTGGAGGGTGAGAAAAATATCCCCACATGGCTTTACTTGAGAAAATTTAAAGTAATAGGATTAGATTATTAATTATTTTTTTATGGAATAAATATCATTATTGTCATTATTTAGGAAATTCTTGTTAATGAAAGATAATATTCAATGAATTTTATTGAGGTTCATTGAACAAATGAGATTCAATTTATTGGCTAAAATTAGTAATCGTTATATATTTCATAATGTTATTTTTAGCAACAGGAGCTGGTGATGAGGATACTGGACTAGGAGTCAGGAGTTCAGATTTCACCATTAGTTTTTCTTCAAAGTCCTGCCATGGAGCTGCTACAAACTTTAGGAAAATCACTTTACTTCCTTTTACAGCTGTTTCCTCTCCTTCTCTTCATTCACTTTACTATCCAGATGGTAAAGTCTGGAATGGATTGTCTTTTTCTTTGGTTCCTTAAGGGCAAAATCTTATTCCGCCTTTATCCACCTATGTGCACTTATGTAGTTGTGTAAATGCAATTTTTTGTCTCTTACACAGATTTTAGATTATATTTCCTGGTACATGGCAATGGGATTGCTTAGGTATGCACATAACATCCTGGAGGAGGATAAATCTGGCCCCTACCCACAGAGGAGCAGAAACTACCCTACTGCTATTTATCCATTTTATCCAACAAATATGAAATGCAAGATGCTATCAAGCCATTGTGGACAGGGACCAGAACCCTGATCCCCTTCCCAGGTTAGGAACAATCTTACTGTGCCACTCTATCTTTAGATTTCTCTCCTCCTGACCCAAAAGTGGCAGGCCTGGTAGCCTGCTATCCCTCCCCATGCCCAATGAGAACAGCAGTTGGCATGCCCATGTCCTTGCCACCTACCTTGACATAACCTAGAGGTAGCTTCTAGAGGTAACTTCTAGTGGCAGCAACAGCAGAGCAAATCCACCCAACCTGGTACACCCCATACAAGCTACCCAACACGACATGGTGACCTCCAGTGGCAGTTGCTGCATGGGGTCCCAGCTATGGGCACCTTTATCCATTGTCAGCAGCATGCCCTTTCTGAGAAGAGGAGGAGGTGGTGTGTGCCTTCCTGAACTGCCCTCAACTGTGGCCATTCTTTGCTGCCCTCAGTGTCCTCTTTGGCATGCTGGACTTGGAGTTCTCCAAGACTCTGTACATTTTCTTTGTCTTGTACTGAGTACCTGAAGGGAATGTGATCTGTCTGGCAAATTTCTTGCTGGGCCAGGCCAAGATGGCAACCCTGAAAAGCTGCAGAAATGGGCTTGTAGAGGGCAGCTCTGACAATACCCTCCGTTCCTTCTGCTTCTTAGTCCAGATGTGCATCACATTTGAGTTTGGACACTTCACCTTGCAATGAAAAGCGGACCAGTTTGTGTTGTGCTGGGCCATGACGGGTGCATGGTGGAAAATGGACAGATGCATGGTGGAAAATGTACAGCTAATTGCATAATCCCACAAAGGTCATTGTGGTGATTTAAGTGTTTTCATTGTGTTTTCATTACATGTTTCATGCTTGGCCCTGGGAGGTCCACACACTTTTGTATGTTCACCTTTTGTTTTTAATATTTTTACATTAAAGTAAAAAACTTTCTCTTTTCCCCTCCTGTTGTACAGGTTCCATTTTGCATAAGTTAGATATGAATTGATATTCATAGATATTCACAGATCAAGTAAAACTGATTCTGAAGTCTGGTGGTCAGGGCACTTACCATGTGGCAAAGTAATGCCCTAACTACCATGCCATTGATCTTTTCCTGGCCAGAAATTCTATTCCAGCCAAGACACGGATGTGATTCCCTGAAACATATTGATGAACTGGCATTTTTCACTGAAACATTTTTTGTCAAAAAAGAATCCAAACCAGCTCTAGCCTTGATCTCAGCTGGTGCCTCTAGGTGATACTATAATACAAGCAATAAATAATAAATAATAAATAAATAATAATAACACATAGCTGAAGGCATAGAGCTTTATTGTTCTTCTAAGAAAAAGGAAGTCAGGCAATATTGTACTGTTTGTCTATGTACAGTTCAACCACTGTTAAATTAACCAGAATTAAAAAGTATATTAATAGAAATTATTTCCTGGGGACTGAAGGTCTCCTGCTGTTTTCACAAATTCAGACACAAAGCCTTTTCCCTTAGGTCCTAATCCATAGCTTCAAGATAGGTTTCCTGCTGAGAAATATTAGCAAAATGATAGCTCTCACTGAGAGACTATTCACAATTATTAAGGTACAGTAGACCCTCACTAATCCACCCACAATTCACCAGACAAGATGGTGTGTGTCTCCAGCTTTTGTGGCAAAACAGTGTCATTAGTGCCATTATTGTTCATGCTACAACATTTTTAAAATAAAATATATTAGTTTGCATTTATTTGTATATGATGTATTAAAACCAATTAAACATAAATTAAAGATGATCAAATACATGGAAAGAGGCATTTAGGAGTATATCTTCCTTGCTTTTATTATCGTGTGTAGTCACTTGTAAACCCCCAAATTTAGCTATGCAAACTCCAGCAAAGCCAGTACATTCCTATTCTTCACTGGCTCTTTCCTTGAAACTCATGTCTACCGAGTCCCAAACATTTGACAGCAATTAGGCAGCTGGTGTGCAGAGACTGCTGCTTATTCTAACATTCACCATTGCTTTGCTGTTACCTTTCTGCTACACATTTATTTCTGATGTCTGTAATCAAATGAAAAAACTATGAGCTTAGGGAAGGAAGTGTTGCTTGCTGTTGTTTTTTTTTTTTTAAATAACCCATGAATATACTATGTCTAGCATAGTGAAGCCCTACCAGAATGTAAATAATACATGGCCACAGTTATTCAAACTTGGTTCTTTGTAATAGGATGTACAGGTCAACAAGAACACCTTCCTCTATCCAGGAAGATGTCTGTCCTACAGCTCTCATGCACTCTGCCCCACATGGGCAGATCTGGCATTTTGAAAAGGGAGCATCCATGGTATGCCACATTATTACATATAACAATGCATTTGTCTCCAGTTAACAAGAAACTAGAAGCATTACCTGTATGGTAAGGAGCTAGCTCTATATTATTCAGTTTAAGATCAAAGCAAAACCAAATATAACTATTGAAATGTGCAGTAAAGCACTAGTTCTCCAACTTTTTTTTGTACCAGGACCCATTTGCAAACATTGATGACCAGTGCCAACCCGGTACCCCCCACTCCTAATCCACTGCCACCTGCCCCCAGGCCTCAGCCTTTCAGTGTGTCAGGCAGGTACTGGGTTTGTGGGGCAGGGGGGTCCCAAGCAGCCCCTTGCAGGCTGGAACTCTGACAGCTTGCAAGGGAAAAGCCACGGTTTCCCAAGTTTTTCTCCTTTAAAGGAAAATCTATTTTTAAAGTTTGTTGATCCATTTTTTAGGTTTGTCCATGACCTTTTCATATATTCTTGTGGTGCACAGGGTGAGAAATGCTGCACTAGAGCATATATAATGTTTTAAAAAAACACACACAACAAACTGGGCAAAGATAGTCAAAAGATATTGTATCATTAGTCCTGTAGTCATTATAGGTAAGTATACATCACTTATTCCGATTCATAAAGCAAAATCTAGGTTTTTTGAGGGTCTTGATGGTGCCTCCAATACTTTACTATCAGTTATTTCTACACTTGAGTTATTATTACCACACCTGAGTTGACGTTTTTAGCTCGAGCTAAAGACAGTTTGCAGGGCTGTGAAGTAGCAGAAAGACATTACCAGGCATG